>NW_022589726.1:9255245-9423588 GCF_004348235.1 Phoca vitulina | reverse complement strand
AGATAAATAAATAAATAAATAAAATCTTTTTTAAAAAGTTTTAATTAAAAAAAAATTAACCAGATTATCATCAAGGAATGTAACCCATAAGAGGAATAATCAACTCTAAGTTAAGACTATAAGTTAGAATTATTTAAGCCCTGTAACTTGCCACAATTTTATTATCCTCTTAATGCAATTACCATGGTTCTCCATAAACACTTAAATTGGGCTCTGGTGGCTCACTAGAGTTAGCTTGCAAAGCGGCCTTGTTTGGCCTTCATGGTGTTCGAGCAATCAGGATATTTTACAAAAGTTCAGATCTCTAGTTTGTCTGAAATAACCTCCCCCACCCCAGTGAACCATAGGGGAACCTTAATGAGCTCCTTTTCCCAGAGCCATGGAAAAGGCAGAGAGCACCAGCAGCAGCAAGTTTGGACTGAGTGTTTACTGTGTGCCAGGCACTGTTCCCAGCACAGGACGAACCTCCCAGTATCTCTTATAAGTAGATACTGTCATTGTCCTAATTTTACAGATAAGGAAACTGAGGCACAAAATGGTTAAGCGTCTTGTAGTACGATCCCATAGCTTGCAGGTGGTGGATGAGACCCAAACAAGAGCCGGCTGACTGCAGATGTCCGTGCTCATCGTGCTTTACTGCCTCCTTCAGAGGAACTGAGGCGCCTGTTCCCAAGTCTTCCCTAAAATGATTGACAAGATTTGGTTAGAAGGTAACAAAGTGGGTGGAAGTGGAACAGTAGTTTATTTTCTTTCCATTTTCCTAGATTGCAGTTAACTTTGATTCCTCACTTTGAAGCAAAACGACAGGTGCATAAAGAGGCCTGCACAAATCTATTTGCTTAAAATTAGTTTGCACATTTATTATTTGTATTAACTGCTTACTGTTTTTGTCACATTTGCTCATTTCCAAGGGTCATAGCAGCCTCATCTTTCCTAAACCAAACTGACCCCTCCTTTCTCTGGATTCTGGTTGTACTTTTCATTTGGCCACTGCATCATATACTGTCAAGTCTTCATCTCCCCGTTAGACTGTAAGTGTTTTAAGGATAGCATAGTCCTTTGTTTCCCATATCCATAGAGCCATGCATGTATGTATGTATGTAACATTTAGGACATTAAGTTTTACTAGGTTTTTATTTTATTTATTTACTTTAATTTTTTTTAAGATTTTATTCATTTGAGAGAGAGTGAGAGAGAGAGCACAAGCAGGGGGAGTGGCAAGCAGAGGGAGAGGGAGAAGCAGGCTCCCTACTGAGCAGGGAACCCGACATGGGCTCGATCCCAGGACCCTGGGATCATGACCTGAGCTGAAGGTGGACGCTTAGCTGACTGAGCCACCTGGGCGCCCCAGTTTCACTAGGTTTTTTATAAGTATTACGTGTTAGAGAGGGTGTTAAGATGAAAGTATATGTGTGTATATTGTGTGTATATAAAATTTTTGTTCTAGAAGTTTGCAAACATACTCAAAAATAGAGGGAAGAGTACAATAAATCCCCATATACCCATACCTAGCTTCAACAACTCTGATATGGTTTTTTTTTTTAAGATTTTATTTATTTATTTGACAGAGAGAAAGAGAGATCACAAGTAGGCAGACAGACAGGCAGGCAGAGGGAGAGGGAGAAGCAGGCTTCCTGCTGAGCACAGAGCCCGATGCAGGGCCCAATCCCAGGACACTGGGATCATGACCTGAGCTGAAGTCAGACGCTTAACCGAATGAGCCACCCAGGCACCCCCTGATATGTTTTTAAATTGTTAAATATACATAATGAATATTATACACACACACTCTTAAAGGAATAACAATGAAAAATTAAACCCCATGTTGTAATCACCTGGTACACAGGGGGAGGGGCACAGGGAGAGAACCCCCAAGCAGATTCCCCACTGAGTGGGGAGCCCCATTCTGGGCTCTGTATCATGGCCCATGAGATCATCACCTGAGCTGAAACCACAAGTTGGATGCTCAGCCTCCCGAGCCACCCCAGGCGCCCCATCTATATTGTTAGTTTCTTACTAAAGGGTTGTCAGAACGAATTCTGATGCATGCTATGTTCAATTACAAAAGAAAATGTTACGATCATTTACCAAAATCTGGGCAGAGGAAGAGGTAGTAGCTGCCTGTGTCCAAGTTAACCGACAACTAAGCTGTCATTATTTTTGCGTTCCTTAACAGCTGAGTTGGTAAGAGCGGAGCAGAGGAGTCCCAGCACGGTAGTATGGGGCAGTCCAACTATCTTGGTAAAGCACCAGCATGTTTTTGAAAAAAGCCAAGTGAGTGTTCCAGAGCTCATGCAGTTTACATACTGGGGAGTTGAAAAACTCTTACTCAAAACCTCAAACCCCAGCTTTGATTTATATACAGCTCTAAACCAGTAAGTTTAATAGGTCTGCTTCCTAATCATAGAACAATGGAGTCAGTACATCAGAAAACAGAAAAGGGTGCTAGCTATAAACAGGCCCACAGACAAAAGTGAGAAATCAAAGCAGACAGGATGACAACCGAGGAAGGATTTAAGCATGGGTAAGCCTACAGCCATTTAATGGGTGACAGACACGCCCACATACCTCAGTAAGCTCTTTTGCTATGTTGGCACTGTAACACGGCAAAATGCAATACTTAGTGTTTTTGGAGATGAGCCTGAGTCATCAAGATAGCATGCTCAGTGCATTCTGTTTTAAAAGATTATAATCAGACCCATGGACGAATGATAATTTACAGCCTTGAAACTGTAAGATAAACAACCTAGAAAGAAGACTAAGAGATTGAACTGTGTTACAATTAGTAACCTCTGCACACAGAAAAAAGAACCTGAAATAAAACAAGGAAAAGAACTAACTGGGAAACTCAGTTTTGCTATTTATAATAAGCAAAGGGTTAGGGGTGCCTGGGTGGGTGGCTCAGTCAGTTATGCGACTGACTCTTGATTTCGGCTTAGGTCATAAACTCAGGGTCCTGGGATCGAGCCCCAGGTCGGACTCCCTGCTCACTGGGGAGTGTGCTTGAGGATTCTCTCCCTCTCCCTCACCCTCTGCCCCTCCCCCTGTGTGCTCTCTCTCTCTCTCTCTCTCTCTCCAAAATAAATAAATAAATCTTTTAAAAAAATAATAAGCAAAGGGTTAATATAACCTAGAGAAGGGTCCGAGAGTTTTTATTGGAAGACAGAGGGGAGTTCCTGCAGTTGCTAGGTTAAAAAAAGAAGAAAGGAAAGCTACAAAGGTATAGAACTATAGGTTATTTTTAAAAACATGTATTTTTACAGTCTTGGGTTTTTTGTTTTTCTTTTTAAGTAGGCTCCACACTTAGTGTGGAGCCCAGTGCGGGGCTTGAACTCATGACCCTGAGATCAAGACCTGAGTTGAGACCAAGAGTTGGATGCTTAACCGACTGAGCCATTCAGGCGCCCCTATGGTCATGTTTTTAATAATAAATGCATATGAAGATAAATGAAATATAACCGAAAAGGCATAAGACTTTGTATAAGGCACTCTAGAAAAATGAGTATAAAACATTGCTGATTTTTTGTTGTTGTTTCGTCTTTTTGTGTACTTGCAAAAAGAGGGTAAAAATGTTTAGGTCTCCAGAAAACTTTGACTGTTTTACACCCTTGGGGCAATTTTTCTTAACTACATAGGGATGTGTGAGGGCTTTTTCAGAGGTCCCTGAATTCTCTGTACATTTTTATTTAAATGCTTTAGAAGTTTTCTCTGTGCTCTTACAGGGGTATATTTTGGATTATGACCTCTTGACCTATTTATTGTTGCCTCACATTTACTTTTTTCCCCCTGAAAAGCTTTATTCAGCTGCAATTACATACCATATAATTCACCTGTTCTAAGTGTACATTTCAGTAAATTTATAGAGTTGTGCAGCCATCACTGCAGTCTTGGTTTGTTGTGTGGCTGTTCTCAACCTAACTTGGAGTTTCAGTCTAGATTGAAAACATTTCCGCTACCCCAAAAATGAATCCCTCCTGTTTTTATGTTGTTAATCCCTGATCTAACTTGCCGTCCCAGGTACCCACTGATCTGCTGTCTGTCTATATAAAGTTGCCTTTTCTAGACATTTCACATAAGTGGGATCAAACAAGCTGTGGTATTTTGCATCTGTCTTCTTTTAGCATGATGTTTTTGAGGTTATTCTGGTTGTAGCATGTCCGTAGTTCATTTCATTTCACTGCTGATCGGTATTCTATTGTATGGATCTGACATTTTGTTTATCCATTCACCTGTTGATGGACATTGAATTGTAACCAGTCACACTGACTTTTGCTTTTATAATCAAATTGGTATCAGTGACCATTACGGGGGCACCTGGCTGGCTCAGTCGGTGGAGCATGAGACTCTTGATCTCCGGGTTCTGAGTTCAAGCCCAACGTTGGATGTAGAGATTACTTAAAAATAAAATCTTTAAAAAAGATAACTATTATGAAGCTAAAATTATGATACAGGGTTTCCCAATTTGAGGTTTTTCCATTTTTCCAGGACTCTTTTGTATTAAAAAAGTTCATCCATTATTCAAATTTGAGAAACACTGTTCAGGTATGTAAGATTTGTCAGCAATCTCCTAATGCCTGAATTTACCTCCTTCTTTAAAGTGTTAGACATGATAATATTTATATCTCTATTCATCTGGTTTGCTTAGCAGCATAGTGAATACTACCACTGAAAAGAATCTTTGGTCTCTGCCTAGTGAAGTTAGAACAACAATTTGTTACAGTAACCTGTCAGTATCACTAGGTGAATTCCTAAAGGAATGTTCTGTATCAGAAATGCTTCAGGGGAAATTAGTTTACGTCTTGCACTTTGTCTCAGTAAATCTCATGATACTTGTACGCATCCGACGGCCTTCCCTGAATATCCAAAAATAATCCATTTTTTTTTCCCAGCAGAAACTGACTTGGGGTTACCTAAGCAAGGAAGGAGGAGTTTATTCACATTATAGAATTTTAATTATGGGAGACAGAATTAAAGGAGAATTGAACAACCAGAACTAGGGTAGCTGTGGGAAACAAAGTTAAAAGAATCCAAGGACAGTGTCTCTAAGGTGCTAACATTCAAGTAACTTAACTCCAAATGCCTTTAGTCCTTGTGCGACTCTTGAGAATCAGATTCCTGGGAGGTTGGGCTACTAGTTTATCCCTGAGGAGAGTTGAGCATGGAGGGTGATCACTAGAGACCCACCTTGAGGAAACATCAAGCTCCCGCGCTATGTATTTCCCTCCTTTTCTGGTACCACCTTCCCTTTAACACATCTGCTCTATTTTGAAAAGGTTTTCTGCTTAATCCAGTTTGATTATCCAACTACATCACATCTCCTTGTTTTTACAGCTTTGAGATATACTTCACATTCCACGAAATTCACACATTTAAAGTGGTTTGATGCTTTTTAGTATATTCACAGTTGTGCAACTATTGCCACAATATAAATTCAGAACATTTTTCCACACCCCGAAAAGAACCTCCTTACTCGTTAACAATCACCCCAGTTTTGCTCTCCCTTTATGCCCTACCCTAACCCCACCCCAGCCCAAGCAATGACTAATCTATCTGTTCCTATGCATTAGTCTGTTCTGGACATTTCCTGTCAATGGAATCATACAAATATTTGATCTTTTGTGTCTGGCTTCATTCACTGAGCATGTGTTTTCAGGGTTCATCTGTGTCATAGCACATATCAGTACTTCATTCCTTTTTATGACTGAATAACATTCGATTGTATGGAGATACCACATATTGTTTATCCATTCATCAGTTGATGGACATTTGGGTTGTTTTCTTTTCTTTTACTGTTATATATGATGCTGCTATGAACATTTGTGTACAAATTTTTTTATGGACATAAATTTTTCATTCTCTTGGGCATATTCTTGGGAGTGGAATTGCTGAGTCATATGGTGACTCTATGGTTAGCATTTTGAGGAATCACCAAATTGTTTTCCACACTGGCTGTATCATTTATGTTCCCACCAGCAATATATGAGAGTGCTAATTTTCTTCACCTCCTCACCAACACTTGCTTTTATCTGACTTAGTGATTTTTAGCCATCCTAATGAGTGTGAGGTGGTATCTTACCGTGGTTTTGATTTTCATCTTTCTGTTGGCTAATGATATTGAGCATCTTTTTAGGTGCTTAATGGACATTTGTATATCTTTTTTGGAGAAATGTCTATTCAAATTCTTCGCCTATTTTAAAATTGAACTATTTCTTTTCATTGTTGAATTGTAAGAATTCTTTGTATATTCTAGATACAGATCCCTTATAAGATACCTGACTTGCAGATATTTTTTCCCATTCTGTGAGTTGTCTTCATTTTCTTGATGGTGTCCCGTGAGACATAAACGTTTTAAATATTTATGAAGTTCACCTTACCTCTTCTTTTGTCACTTGTGGTTTTTTTTATATTTAATTTTTTATTGTTAATGTCACTTGTGGTTTTAGTGCCATATCTAAAAACCATTGCCTAAACCAAGGTCATAAATATTTATTTATATATTTTCTTCCAGGAGTTTTATAGTTTTAGGTCTTACATTTAAGTGACTCATGTTGTATTATTTTTTGTGTAAGGTGTGAGGTAGAGGTCCAAATTCATTCTTTCGCATATGGCTATCCAGTTGTCTAACACCATTTGTTGAAAAGACTGTTCTTTCCCCATTCAGTTGTCTTGTGATCACTGTTGAAAATCAGCCATAAATGTGAGGATTTGTATTTGACTGTCAGTTCTAGTTCATTGATGTATATGTATGTCCTTATGCAGGAACCACACTGTCCTGATTACTGTGGCTTTGTAGTAAGTTTTGAAGTAAAAGTCTTCCAACTTTGTTTTTTTTTTTTCAAGGTTGTTCTTTTTTTTTTGTTTTCCCCCCTGCTATCCTGGGTTGCTTCCATATGAATTTTAGGACCAACTTACCAGTTTTTGAAAAAATCAAACTAGCTGAGATTTTGATAGGGATTTTGTTGAATCTTTAGATCCATCTGGAGACTACTTCCGTGTTAACAATAAATAATAAGTCTTAAGATCAATGAACAAGTAATGTCTCCCATTTATTAGGATCTTTAATAACTTTCAACAGTGTTTTGTAGTTTTTGACATGTGTTATACTTGTTAAAGTTTTTCCTAGAGATTTTTTTTTCTGCATAAGAGTGTACATGGGATTTTCTTAATTTTGTCTTCAGATTGTTCATTGTTAGCATATAGAAAGAGAATTGATTCTTATATATTGATCTTGTATCCTGCCACATTGCTGAACTTGTTCTGCTTATTTTAACTACATCTTTACAGTAACAATTTAATGTAACGCAGTAGCATTCATTTATGCATTTATAAAAAAAACAAAAATTGAACAGCTAAGAAATTTGTTAGGACCTAACATGCTTTAAGCCTTATCTTCCATGATCTTATCTTTCTCATATGCAGACAGGGCCTTTTGTATGCAGCCCGCTTTATCTCCTATTATATCATTTGCTCCATCCTTTGGCCTTCATTCTGACTTTTAACTTTATGCTTCAGTACATAGATTCTGCATTCTAGCATCTCTTCAACTGTGTGTGCTTTTCCTTTTCTGTAGAAAATCTTCTTTGTAGCCTTTCAAATCACAGGGCTTTCTGGCTATCCATAACTGCTGCAGGCAAATATAGGCACTCCTTTTATATTCCTTCTGTCTTGTGTACTTGGTCCCACTATAGAAATCATACTATTATACTGGATTCTTTGAGTGTACACTCTTGGACATACCTATATAAGGCATATTTGTAGCAATTTATTCTTCCTATTTGCTTATAATTGCTCATAAGAGTGTCTATCAGTCAAGGTTCTCCAGAGAAACAGAATCAACGGAATAGATTTCAGCAAGTTCGAAATCTGTTGGGCAGGCCAGCCGGCTAGAAACTCAGGCAGGAATTGATGCTGCAGCCTTGAGGCAGAATTCCTTCTTCTCTCTGGGAAACCTTAGTTTTTGCCCTAATGGCTTTTCAAATGATTGAGGCCCACATACATTATGGAGGCTGATCTCCTTTACTTAATGTCAGCTGTTTGTAGATGTTTTAAACACCTACAGAACACCTTCACAACACCATCTAGGTTAGTGTTTGATTCCTGGGTACTATATTCCTATCCAGGTTGACCCAAAACTAACCATCAGGGTATAAATTTGTGGAGGAAGGGGTTTGAAAATCTCGGTTTATCTTTTATTTACTCCAGGAAGTCGGATGCAGTGTTACATAATTAATAGATGTTTTATAAATGCTTCTTTGGATGATTGAATGACTTGAACAGGGTTAAGTTCAAAATCTAACTTGAAGACCTGAGAGTTGTAATTTTGGCATGATTATTGCTACTTAGCAGGTAAACACCTGCTAAGTAGGTGTTTTATATTGTCAGATATTAACAGGAAATTAATCTCAATCTCTGGCAGCCTAATAATTTTAACTAAATATGTCTATGACTTCTGTTCTGGGTTTTTTCCTCCCCCAAGGTCACTGGCATATAAACTACTGTTTTGTTGTCTTTAGTTGACTATCTTTTCTTTTTTTTTTTAAGATTTATTTGAGAGAGAGTGAGCACATGCGTGCATGCAGGGAGAGGGGAAGAGAGAGAGGGAGACAAGCAGGCTCTGCCTAAACTGGGAGCCCGACGTTGGGGCTCTATCCCAGAACCCTGAGATTATGACCTGAGCTGAAATCAAGAGTCAGACACTTAACCAGCTGAGTCACCTAGGCACCCCAGTTGACTATCCTTCTAACTCTACTCGATTATTAAATT
This sequence comes from Phoca vitulina, assembly GCF_004348235.1. NCBI lineage: Eukaryota > Metazoa > Chordata > Mammalia > Carnivora > Phocidae > Phoca > Phoca vitulina. The sequence goes on along the minus strand of NW_022589726.1, from coordinate 9,414,825 downwards.
TATCAGTGCAGACTAATACAGGGTAGCCCAGTTCCTTCCCTACTCTCTTTGGTCCCATTTTGAACTTGTAAGCATTGAGATGCCACTGTTTGCATCCTTTCTCAGGTACAGGTAATACTGGGTATTTTAAAACACACTGAAGTCATGGCACATTGTTTAGGAAAAAAAATACATGGAGCCTTACAGTAATGTTTTAGTAATATCTATGAGATGGTAGCAAAGCAGAATTAAGAGGTTAAAAATATAATGAAAGCAAATATGCAGTGGAGAGGTTGTTGATCGTGGTTCTAGATGTCATAATAACATTTTCTCTTGTACTTTTATAGTCTCTCTGTAGGTGATGGTAAAACCAATATAATTTTTTGCATTTAAGGGACAATGCTTGTACTTACTTCCTATAGGTCAGCTCTTTGGCAGGTGAGAACAGAGTCCAGCCTAGCCTGGTCTTAAAGGGCCACACCTGGGACTAAAGAGCTCTTCCATTTGTCCTGACAACTACACGGTGAAGATGTGGAAGTGTTTGGAGAACAGAGGGAAAAGGAGTAGGTCTCAGAAACAATACACTTGACAATAAATTTGAAGTGTAAGGAAAATAAAAAGCTTCATATTACCCAGGATACTGAAAGCCTCCTAAAAGCATTTGCAAAGTGCCTTTAGCATCTGTAAGATGGCCTACAGAATTCCCTGGCCTCTAGAGTTCTTCAAGTTTCTGCGTATGTGCCAGCAACATCTCAAGTAGCCTTGGCTCTATCTCTGGAATTTGTGCCGATACTGGGAGCCGCCGTGCCCATCCGTGTCGTGGTGGTGTTTTGTCTAGACCTGGCTGTGCCCTATGCTGATCTTGTTGAAAAGGCTTCATTCGATGTGGCTGCTGCCAGCTCTACAGCTGCTAAATTAAGATAAACTCTTACATTCCTGACCCAAAATTACTCCGTCCCCTTGCTGAGCCTCTGTGTGAAGTGGCACCGCATTGCTTACTCCGTAGTCCCCAGTTGTTGTCAAACCCGCGGTGAACTCTCCACGACCATCTCAGACTTTGAAATATTTAAGCCTCGCCTTGATTACTTTACATTTCTAAGAGGTGCTAAATGTTTTAAATAAAGCCTGCCTAAACTGTCTTGTCTTATTCCGGTTTCCTCTCTCAGAGGAAGTGTCTTTCAATAACCCAAAACTACTGGCTTCTAATTTTAGGGATCACTAAGGTAGGATTAGGATGGAAAATAAGCTCTTCTCTATTGATTTGCCTTAGTCATTTTACTCCGAAGCCTATAATTAGCTCTATTTTCTCCACCTGTAATACGTGTTTAGGTTGACGAAATACTGGATGATGTACAGGGTTAGAATCGAGGGAGCCCACTTGGTCCTACTTTTGGATACTTCTGTGAATGACATTGTGGGGTTTGGAGGTAGAGGGGAGAAAAGGGATATTATACATCCATGTATTTCCTTTTATTTTAGTGATATTAACTCTGTTGACACTGATCACCTATAATTTGTCAGTCACTCTTAGGAGCGCTTGTATTAATTTAATCCTCCCAGTACGATAACACTGTGGGGTGGGACTATCACCATCCCTCTTTTGTAGTTAAGAAAACTGGAAGGGTAAGTGAATTGTCCACGGTCATGGAGCAGGTGAAAGTCAGCACTAGACAGAGCCCACATTCTTTTCTGCTTTGACCGTCGGCAAGGAAAGATGGCAAAGTAAAAATCAAATCAAAAACAAAAACAGGGCGAGGAATATAAACCCTGTCCCTCCACATCTGAAAACTCTAGGTCTGGCATGATGGGAATTTTTCTCCATCATTTTAAAACTATGACAAAGGTTCATTATCTGCAATGTTAACTCTAAAGAAAGAGGAAGTCACATAATTATAAAGTAGTACGTATTTAATGAACCCCACCCAGAGGGCTTAGATTCACTTGTGACTGTCCCAGGAGTTGGTTTTGTAACAGTATTTTAAATACCCAGTAAAGGAATCAACTTTCTTTTTTCAGTCTTTATGAAATTACACCAGATGGGGGGCTATTCAGATGATAATGCTCATATTCAGCTTATAAACCCCTCTTTGACTGGCCTTCCCTTTCTCTCATTACTCAACTTTATAGAAACTCTTGCTTTTCCCGCCTCTGTGTGTTACTCCTTCTGCCTGGAATGCTCCTCACAGTGTTTTTCTGGGGAATCTTCCATTTTTTTTTTTTTTAAGGCACAGTTCAAGGATCACATCTTCCATAAAGCTTTTCCTTAGATTAACTCTCTGCCTCTCCTCGTAAACCGATAACTTCCTCCTATGTGACACCAGCTTATATACTTTCATTTTAGCACCATAATACTTCATTACAGTGCTTGTCCATGGACTGAGATATGTACTCTTCTTCATGAAATAAGTACAAAACTTGAAGACAAGTGTTTAGAATTTTTATTTCCTTGTTCTAGGTTTTTTTTTCAGAAGTATCAGTCTGTGAAGGATTCAAAGAAACTGGCCCTTCACCATGATGATTTGAGAAGTACTAGTTGTCATTTTTTCTTGTCTGTCCTCTATGCTGTACTATAACCACCTTGAGAACAAGCTTGATCTTTGTATGGACAGTATTTTTGTGTCAACAGTAACGAATTTCACATCGAGAACAGAGAAACTGCAACTCTCCTAAAACGGTTTCTCACATCAGATACTTGTCCCTTTTTAAAGACTGAATTATACTCTGTTTTGTGCCTCAGTTATTATACTTTGATGGTTCTGTCTTTTCCACTGAATTCTTAAGGGTGATTAAGACTCGGTCTTAATCACTTCTGCATCCCGAACGCCAACCAAAGTACTTGGTACAAAATGAATGTTAAGGTAATTGTGGTTGATTGAGTGAACAGGTGAATGAATTCCCACTGTTTATTTCTTGTTGTTGGTGACCTCACTAACTCACAGGCTCCATGATTTAACCCTGAATGTTAAAGAAATGTTTAAAGCAGGTCCAGAAGAATTAATTTCTAATGTTTAACTATCTGTAAAATCTACATTTTAATATTGTTAACTGTAAAAATTACTAGCCTAAATTTAGGTAGCACTGTTTTTTTCATATGAACAAAGTGTTTGCATTCTTTTATTTATACCTGTACTAACAAAACGCCTTTGTATCCTGTTGCCACCCGTTCTCATGATCGTAACCCTGCGGCACTGGCATTTCCCTCCTTCCGAGATGTGAACTTTGTTTGGTCTTTGTCTTTGAGCTGTTCCTCTTTTCAAAAATACGGTAGCTACAGGAAAACCCTGCAAGGATCTCTCTGTGATCCATTTACCATATATTTTATTTCTAGATGTGTTCCCTACCCTGCAGATTTAGCTAATTAGGATTTTGGAAATGCTCTGAATGATCAGTCTTGTAATTTACATTTGAATTCTAGATTTCAGTAAAGTAGCTCACCTTGCTTGGAGAGTGCAAAGATTGTTTTCAGATATTGCATTTTAGCTTTCCCCATTTCCTGAGCAGTCAATACTTAGATTTTGTTATAGTATATTCAGCACTTTGAGTTCTTTTTCTTCTCACATATTTGTAAGAAATAGCCATTAGGAAATAATTTAGGTATTTGAAATGTGAATAATGCATGCAGAACCAAATAAAAGTATACTTACATTAACTTTAGTCAAAAGGGGACATAGAAAAGATACATATATTTTAAAATTAATCTTGAAATATTCCAAGCCAAGCTTGCTAAATAAGCAACATAATAAGAATCAACAGGTCGAGTGTTTTCATTGTCAATGCTTAGTTTCTTCCAGGGCAAATCAGTATTTTTGAAAAAGAGGAGGTAGGCAGGGTGGACTGTCCTATGAATAATTTACTTTCAGGGAATCAGGAAACATAAAAGTATAAATGATATTTCTAACGGACTGCCAAATGTTATAATCCAAATAAAAGCATTTCCGGGGACCAAAAGAACCAGGGATACTCTGTTTGGAATATTATGGGATAAAAAAATTATGAGCAGATTACATTCATAGAGGAATAAACTCTGGGTGAGGTCAAAACTGCTAATAAAGAGGAGATGAGAGAGAATAAAAGCAGCGGTCCACATTTTGAAGATTTTTAGCCGGGGACACTGAGTGATCATAGCAACCGTCTCCAAGGAGACCTGTGGAAATGTGAAAAACGCTGAGGTCACACAGGCGCCCAGAGAAATTCCGTATTGATTAGCAACTTCTAGATGTATCTTTCTCACTTCACTTTCAATGCCTCCAGCCTTTTAAACAGCATTTATTAGAAGGATAAAGGAAAACCAAATGTGGTTTGCCCAGAAGAGAAAAAGTAACTCTCAGAACAGAAACTCTGCTCAAAACATTGTGAGCAGCCTTTCACTGAACTTCAAAAGCTATTCAGAAACTTGGATATTAATGAAGTGAGAAGTCCCAAGGATTAAATGGAAGCCTTGGTCGTAGGTGGTAGTGATGGTTATTGTTTGATTGAAAAGGATGCAAGTTTAAATTCTGGGGCTGGAAGAAAAGTTCCCAGAAAGGGTTCTCTTGTAAGTTCTTCATAACTAACCAGGCAGCTCCGGCTGGTTCAGGGACCCCTCCCTTTCTAATCCTTCCATCCCACTGGTTCTGCAAAGGCATTGTGTAGGTGGATGATGAGAAATGATGTGTTGTTCACTAGGAGCAATGGTTTCCTTAGTTCATGCAGTCAGTTAACATCATTGCGCGTCTGCAGCAGCCCCGCCAGGTCTTTATCAGACACTGGGAAAGCAGATGTCGCCTGTGGTCTCGAGATGCTAAAAGTTTAAAGAGGAGAGGGACAAGATAAAAAATGAAACCAGTAATTGCATGGGATAGGAAACATCCGCAGAATGTTATAAACGTAGAGAGACTGGAGGGAGGTGATAGAGAGACACTGGAATCAGGACGAAATTCCAAGAGGAAGTTTTGGCTGTGTCAAAAGGCCAGAAGGGAGTTAAGATGCCCTGGGTGATGTTAAGTGATGGGATATAAGATAGGTCTGAGAGTTGCATGCAGGCCAGTAAACTCGACGAGAAGGAGTCAGGGTGTGGGATGTGACAGAAATTAAGTACTCCTCTGCGCTCCTCCTCTTCATTTATTAATTCTGGAGAAATAGCATTTTGGATTGGAAAAGGGGGTGTCCGACGTGATCAAACTCAAGAGGCCAGGCCACAGGGAGCTGCTGAATTTCTTACTAGTGGGGGCCTTTGGGGATTTCTGCTCTGGTCTTAACCTTGTTCTGCAAGGTCAGTTTGCATATAGATATCATGTGTTCACTTTCATGAGTCTCACTTACGGGATTTAGTCAAATTGCAAGCCTTATATCTACCCCATGGAGTAGTTATGCAGATTAAATGAGTAAATATATGCAAAAACTCAGAATAAATACTGCCTAATATATAGTAAGAACTGTATAAAGGGTCATTGTTATGAGTCAGTATTATTATTAACCTGGGATTCTTCCAAGTCATTAGAGCACCTGGAGTGTCCTCTATATCCCTAGCCTGAACAGAGCTGGAGCAGATTTCTCAGAAGGACTGAGAGCACTCCAGGAGGGTGTGGTCCCTCTGGAGGGAGGGATGCCCTGGGTCCTTGGCTATAGTTCAGATGGAAAACATGGATTAATTCAGTGAAAGTTTCTTCTTTATTGTGAGTGTCCTGGGAACACCGTGAGCCAGCAGCACTGCAGAGTTTGATCCTTTTGAGGTAGAGGTGGTGTTGCTATAGCAATTTTTAGAAGGGACCACGTGGGTTTCACAGCAATAAAGGCCTTGGTTTTTTACTATATAATAAGGCATCATTTAGTATGTGAAAGACAGATTTTGCTTTTTGTGGGTTTTTATTATTATTATTTTGGGGGGCGGTCAAAGGGAGAGGGACAAGGAGACTCCACACTGAACACAGAGCCCACTCCGGGGCTCAATCTCACAACCCTGAGATCATGAGCTGAGCCAAAATGAAGAGTCAGACGCTCAACCGCTGAGCCACCCGGGCATCCCTTGCTTTTTGTTTTGTTTTGTTTTAAAAGGATGTATTACAGCTGGTAGTGCAAATCTACTCTCAAGAATTGCTGCTTTCTTTTTGAATATCATCTCCATAGCAGAACCTGCTCAGGCCCAAAGTTTAAAACAGTTTACAATAAGCCTACTTCTGGAGTTCTTATACACATTGACTTCCCAAGCTAGTTGTGAAGAATTAGCAAGATGATGTGTCTAAGTTGTTTGGCTTAGAGAAAGCCCTCAAAAGATGGCAGGTGCTATTTTTACTCTTCTCCTCTGGCTGATCTCCTAAGTTGGTGGCTAGGGCCATGCAAGATTAAATTGTTCTGTCCTCACTGGAAGTTTGGTGGTTACAAATTTTCCTAGCACATCTTTAGTTTGACCAAACTACAGAAATAACTGTAGGATTCCAAATTGGTCCATGTTTTAAAATTGGGTGTGGAAGAAATTGGTCATAGAAAAACTGCCTAAAGAATTCCAGTTGCTTACAACCACTGAAATGGACATCTTTTATGAGGGGAAGTTCTGTTGTTACTCTGTAATAATAATTTTGTGCCAAAGTGCTAAATTCTTTTTCTTTATTAATGTTTCAAATTTTTATTTAAATTCTAGGTAGTTATCATATAGTGTAATATTAATTTCAGGAGTAGAATTTAGTGATTCCTCACTTACACATAACACCCAGTGTTCATCACAAGTGCCCTCCTTAATACCCATCACCCATCTAGCCCATCCCCCACCCACCTCCCGTCCAATCACCCCTATTCTCTATAGTCAAGTAAATCCTTTCTTTAGCAATCTTTTTTTTTTTTTTTTAAGATTTTAAAATTTTATTTGTCAGAGAGAGAGAAAGCACAAGCAGCAGGAGCTGCAGGCAGAGAGAGAAGCAGGCTCCCCACCGAGCAAGGAGCCCAATGTAGGACTCGATCCCAGGACCCCGGGATCATGACCTGAGCCAAAGGGAGACGCTTAACCGACTGAGCCACTCAGGCTTCCCTTTTCTTTAGCAATCTTAACCTCACCATTACTCTGTTTTGTACATGAGGATACTCAAACACAATGAAGTTAAATAACTCACTTCTGGTCACCCAGTCTAAGACTGACTAGAGCCTGGGTTTGACGCCAGAGTCCCTGCATTAAATCTTTAGTGCCCTAGTACTTCGCTTGTGCATCTAGGCCATTCGTTCATGCATTTATTCATTCATCCCATAAATATTTATTGTGTGTGTCAGGTACCTTCTAGGCCTTGGAGATACTGCGGTGGACAAGAATGTCAAAGACATCACAGTTAGGGACTTTACATTCTAGTGGGAGAAACTTAAGAAAATGAATGTGTGTGTTATGTATGTACATAGACATATGTACCTTTAGCAGTCACGTGTTCTGTGAAGAAAAATAAAATCCAGAGAAGAGGTGCAGTAGTTATTTTAATAGTTAGGGGAAAAGTAACTAAAAAGTTACCTAAAGTAGTAACTTTCTCCTTCATCTTGCTTTAGCCATTACTTTGTATTTTAATTTATATTACCTAAATTTAATATATACGTGCTACCATGTTTATAAGTTATGAAGCATAACAGTACATATCAACATATACTATCAAACATATCAAACCTACCACCTAATCTCAAACTAAACAATTCTGTTTCATCCCCCGTACTTGGTCTTATCCCATCTACCTGTCTATCCTTTGAAGTAACCACTTCTTAAATTTTTTGTTAAATTCTTCTCTTGCCTTTTATAAAAATAGTGTTAATCACTTACGGATATATCCATAGCACTATATTGTTTCATTTTGCTTATTTATTTTGCCTTTTAAAAATAGTTTGGGGCACCTGGGTGGCTCAGTCGGTTAAGCATCTGCCTTCGGCTCAGGTCATGATCCCAGGGTCCTGGGATGAAGCCCCACATCGGGCTCCCTGCTCAGCAGGGAGTCTTCTTCTCCCTCTCCCTCTGCCCCTCCCCCCTGCTCCTGCTCTCTCTCTCACACACGCCCCCTCTCTCTCTCAAATAAATAAATACTTAAAAAAAAAATAGTATCATTGTTCCACATTGCTGCATATGGCTTCAGTTCATTCATTTTAACAGCTGAGTTATGGTCTGTTGGGTGAATGTGCAGAACCTATCGATTAATTGCCTCGTTGATGGATATTTGGATTGTTTCCAGCCTTTTACTCTTTGAACAGTGCTGCTAAACATTCTTTTGTGTGCCTATTGATGCCCATATACGGGAGTTCCTCCATAACATTCCTGCCAGTGGAATTGCTGGGTCAGTGTTCAACTTTACATGATAATACCAAATTGTTTTCTAAAGGAGTGGTACCAGTTTATATTCCCACCTAGAAGTCATTAAGAGTTCCAGTTGACCCACGTGGGATGAGGAGACACCTTCATTTTTGACAGTCTAATGGGAATGAGATAATGTTACATGTGGTCTTCATTACCATTTCCCCAATAACTAATGAGACTGAGTCTCTGAGAAAATGATTTTTGAGGAAAAACCTGAATGAAATGAATGAGCAAGCCATGCAAGACTGTGGAAGTAGAACATTCCAAAGCAGCATTTCAGAAGTAGAGACTATCTAAGGAGCAGCAAGAGATAGTTGTGAAGAGAGAGAAGTGAGCCGAGGAGATGAGGTGGGGAAGGAAGGCAGGCACTAGGTCTCCTAGGGCCTGGGAGCCCATGGTCAACACTGTTTCAGGCTTTATTGTAAGAGTTACGGGAAGAAAGGGGAGGGCTGTTAGAGGGGGAGGAACGTGGTTTGATTGATGCTTTTAAAAGATCCTTTTGGGGTGCCTGGGTGGCTCAGTCAGTTAAGTATCCAACTCTTGAGTTCAGTTCAGGTTGTGATCTCAGGGTTGTGAGATTGAGCCCTGTGTCAGGCTCCACATTCAGTACGGAGTCTGCTGAAATTCTCTCCCTCTCCCTCTGCCCCTTCCCCTGCTCGTGCTCTTGCTCTCTCTCTCAAATAAATAAAATCTTTAAAAAATAAAAAAATACATATATAAAAGATTCTTTTGGCTTCTTTGTGAATAAACTCTAGGAGGTGATGAGAATGGAACCATAGAGAGGAGTAAGAGGCATGCAGAAGTTAAAGTAAGAGATGAATCTGGCTTCAACCAGAATGTTGGTGGAGAAGGTGGGGAGAAGTTGGATTCAGGACCTATGCTGAAGGTAAGGCTGGTAAAACCTGTTGATGGCTTGGATGCAGGTGTGAGGAAGAGAAGAATTAAGGATGGGGGCGCCTGGGTGGCTCAGTCGTTAAGTGTCTGCTTTCGGCTCAGGTCGTGATCCCAGGGTCCTGGGATCGAGCCCCGCATCGGGCTCCCTGCTCAGTGGGAAGCCTCCTTCTCCCTCTCCCACTCCCCCTGCTTGTGTTCCCTCTCTTGCTGTGTCTCTCTCTGTCAAATAAGTAAAATCTTTAAAAAAAAAAAAAAAAAAAGGAAGAATTAAGGATGATCTCTTGGTTTGAGAGTGAATAACAGAGAGTGTAGGCTCATTTACTGAAATGGGAAAGACAGTGGGGAGAAGAGCAGCACTGAGGAGAAAATAAAAAGATTTTTTACTATGGAGAATATATATTATATATGTAGATACCTACTCAACAAGTCATCTACTGATGTCTTAGGTACCTCCAGTTAAACATGAACAAAACCAAGCAAGTGCTCGGTCATCCCACACCTGGACCGCTGCTGTCTCCATGAGTGGCAGCCCATCCATCTGGTTGGAGAAGCCCTAAATTTGGGAGTCCTTTCTGACATCTCCCTCTGGCTTATCACCATGACCACTCCATCTCCACAGCGTGCCAGTTTTACCTCTGAGATATTTTTGGCATCTGTTCAGTTCTCCCCATCTCTGCTGCAGCCACCCTAGCCTCAGCCAGCATCAGTTCTCACCCCAAGTGCTACTCCAGCCTCCTAACTGCATTTGTTCTGGTCCTTCAATCCATTGTGCACTCTGCAGCCAGCTCACTTGAAACCCCAAGTTCAAAACTTTTAAAAGTCTTTTTTAAAAAATTGCTTTTAGCATAAATCTCTAATATGACCAAAGGCCATGGATGAGCAGACCTTGCTCATATCTCTAGTCTCATCTCTAAGTCCCCCCCCCCCCCCCAGGCATCTTTTAGTTCCTTGAAGGCACCTGTCCCTTTCCCTTCCTGGGCCTTTGCATAGACTGTTCCTAGAATACTACCTCCTATCACCCTATATAATACCATCCTTTAGATTTTAGCTCAACTGTTACTTCCTTGAAAAAGCGATGTGCACTATTCTCTCCCCAACTCGCTCAGGTTTTCCATAACAAATATAATTTCAACTTTTTCCTTCATAGCGCTTACATAGTATGTATATTTGCATAGCTATTAATATCTCTCTTTCCCTGGAATGTAAACTATGTGAGGCCCGTAAGACTCTATTTTGTACACCATTGTATTTTCAGGATCCAGCACGGTGCCTGGTACAGAGAAACCATTTAATGAACATTTGTTGAGTAAATCAGTGAAAGGGGAGGAGGAAGCCTTGTTGAATATCTGAGTCAATTTTATAGGTCTTTCTAAGAGAAACACTTGATTGTTTAAATTGATTCTTTCAAACTTGCTTGAAATATCCTAGTTCTGTTTTAGACTTCCTTATCACTGACAATTTTGCATTCAGTGTATACTGTAAATGAAATCAAGAATCAATTTCTAAGAAATTTTATTTTTAACCTAATGTAGTCTAAGAAATTTGTGGGCACAAATCTGAACTCAACTGAGAATATTCTGTTCATCATTCCAGAGCAAATGCCCAGATGTAAAGGAGGATGGTTGAAAATAATAAGCATTTCAATAGCATTTACAGGTTACAAACTATTTTTGTGTTAGTGATTCCCTGGAATGAATGAAGTTTTTCTTTATGCAGCATGTAACTTCACCAGTAAAATCTTTCAAATATTCTCTATTATTCACACAATTAAAGTCTTAGTTCTTTATCAAAATAGACTAAGCCTCCATGATTTTACCCCAGCCTACTTTTCTGGCATCAGCTCTCAACACTTCTCGAGTTACCTTCACGTTCCAGCAACACCAAACTGTTTGTAGTTGCCCCAAGTTAGATCAGGTGCCCCTCCTCTGCATTCCTGTGATATTCTGGGCATATGTTGCATGGTACACATCAGTTTACTTGTCTCTCCAAATGGACTCTGAGCTCTTTGAGGGAAGACACGGTGTCATTTTTATACTCAGCCCCAGTAGTACAGAGCTTGCTATAGAGTCGGAACTCAGCGAATGCTTCATGAATAAATGAGCAAACTTATAGTCAATCATAGGAGTAGGTCTGTTTGATTACTAAAAGGGGGCATACACTTTAAGACTTGTCACTTGATCAATACTTCACTGAAGACTTATTTCATAATCAAGAACTTCCTCTATATGTCTGTATCTACTCCTGTCATTTATGTCATTGAGGTTAACCTTTGCTCTGAGTTGTGGGACTGTAATGAGTTCCTGTTTAGGAAGCAGATCAAACAGAAAACCCAGAAATAAACCCACAATGAGATGGTCAGCTAATCTTCAACAAAGGAGAAGTGAATATACAACGGGAAAAACACAGTCTCTTCTAAGAAATGATGTTGGGAAAACTGGACAATCATATGCAAAACCATGAAACTGGACCATTGTCTTTTATCATACACAAAAATAAACTCAAAATGGATTAAAGACCTAAATGTGACACCTGAAACCATAAAAATCCTTGAAGAGAGCACAGGCAGTAATTTCTCTGACATTGGCCATAGCAACATTTTTCTAGATTATGTCTCCTGAGGCAAGGGAAATAAAAGCAAAAATAAACTATTGAGACTACATCAAAATAAAAAATGTCTGTACAGCAAAGGAAACAATCAACAAAACTAAAAGACAACCTACTGAATGGGAGGAGATATTTGCAAATGACATATCTGATAAAGGGTTAGTATCCTAAATATATAAAGAATTGATACAACTCAACACCTAAAAAACAAATCCAATTAAAAAATGGGCAGAAGACATGAATAGACATTTCTCCAAAGAACACATACAGATGGCCAACAGATACATGAAAAGATGCTCAACATCACTCATCATTAGGGAAATGCAAATCAAAATCACAATGAGATATCACCTCACACATGTCAGAATGGCTAAAATAAAAAACACAAGTATTGGTGAGGATGTGGAGAAAAAGGAAACTTCTTGCACTGTTGGGGGAAATGCCAACTGGTTCAGCCACTCTGGAAAGCAGTATGGAGGTTCCTCAAAAAATTAAAAATAGAACTACCCTATGATCCAGTAATTGCACTACTGGGTATTTACTCCCCAAAATACAAAAACTAATTCAAGGGAATACATGTACTCCTATCTTTATAGCAGTATTATTTACAATAGCCAAACTATGGAAGCTGCCCAAGTCTCTATGGATAGATGAATGGATAAAGAAGATGTGGTGTATATATAGAATGGAATATATACAGCCATAAAAAGAATGAAATTATTCAGCCATAAAAAGAATGAAATTTTGCCATTTGCAATGACATGGATAGAGCTAGAGAGTATAATGCTGAGTGAAATAAGTCAGAGAAAGATAAAATATCATATGCTCTCACCCATATGTGGAATTTAAGAAACAAAACAAATGGGCAAAGGAAAAAAAAAAAAGAGACAAACCAAGAAACAGACTTTTAACTATAGAGAGAAAACTGATTGTTGTTACCAGAGGGGAGGTGGGTGGAGGAATGGGTGAAATAAGGGATGAGGATTAGAGAGTACACTTATCACGATGGAAAAAAAAATAAAAGCAATTCAACCAGGTTACCCATAATGTAACCAGATAATAGGAGAAGATTTTATGGTATCTACTTGCAGGACATCTGCACTGTGTTTACTACTATAATTCATGAAGACTCACCTACTTAAGTGTGAAATCATTATATTGGCCAATCCCTAAACTAAAATGTTAATTCTATCAGAGTTAACACTGTTAATATTTTATAGTACCCTACTAGTCTTTTATCTGTGCCTATATAATTTTCCTAAAATGGGATCAAACTGTGCTACTTTTGGGCGCCTGGGTGGCTCAGTTGGTTAAGCGACTGCCTTCGGCTCAGGTCATGATCCTGGAGTCCCTGGATCGAGTCCCGCATCGGGCTCCCTGCTCAGCAGGGAGCCTGCTTCTCCCTCTGACCCTCCCGCCTCTCATGTGCTCTCTCTCTCTCTCTCATTCTGTCTCAAATAAATAAAAATCTTTAATAAAAAAAAAAAAAAAAACAAACTGTGCTACTTTTTGGGTAATAAACTTTTTTCTCTTTATATATATTTATATATAGAGAGAGGTATATAGATATATTTTTAATATATTTATATTTATTATATATTTACATTATAGATATATTTATATATAGATATCTATATAGATATATAGATAATATCTATAGATATATTTCTATATATTTATACATATATAGATATAGATAATATCTATAGATATGTTTTTATATATTTATATATAGATATATAGATATATTTACATATATTTATATATATTTATACAGATATATAGATAATAGATATATAGATATAGATAATATCTATAGATATATTTCTGTATATTTACATATATTTATATATATCTTATGTATAAATACATATATTTATATATGTACATATATATATTTATATATATCTTACTATATATTCTTCCATACTTACATCATTTTATAAAGGCTTCTAAATATTTTGTTCATATTTTTGTATTTTAACTTGGTACTTCTTTATTCAAGGGATGATTAGGATAAGGAAATAGTTCTCAATATTTTTTACCAGTCATATCAAAGAAATATCACATGATTTCATATAAAGGAGAGAAAAATTTGAGATTATAGCTTCTCAGGTATATAATTATGATGGTATTTAATAGCTAGCCTCATTCTGTCTCTCTAATCAAAATTATGTACCTCCAAATGCCCATTTTAAAATTCATTGCATAATATAATCAAGATAATTTCTTCCCTTATTAGACTAAGTAAGACACTTTGGTAACAGTCTCCTTTGAGTTTCTTAGTTTTATTTAAGAAATACACAAGATGGCTGTTAGAAGTTCATTTCAGGGAAAGTCACAAGAAAAGGCTATAGTTTGCACCACTGGCTCTGAAGGAACTAAACTAATTAATTGGTAACTTGAACACTCTAACCATGTAAGACACTTACACAGTTTGATATGTGACAAAAAACTGTGAGCTCCTTTGTCTTCAGATTTTTGTTACCATGTTAATTTTACTTCGAGGTGCCTTTATTATAGTCTTCTGGTTAAGCCTCAGAGAAAGTGGGTATCATCTTTCTTTTAAGTTGGGTTTCTGTAGTTGAGTTGGGTTTTTCTAAGGCACTCCCCACCCCAGCCTCGTGCTACATGTCATCAGGAGTTAAGTAGATCACAAACAAATTCTCTATTAATTTTTCATGTGTTCCCTAATTAAATATTTTAGTAGATCTTCTAATTTAGGCACCACACAAACAATGTTCTGAAGAAGCATAAGGATTTTTAAAAATACCAATAGCTGATTTATTTTAGGATTTCCAAAACAAATATTTGTAATTGTTCTGATAACTGCAGACTGTAGGACCGAGCAAAATCGTACCTTAATGAACTTTGCTGCTCAGATGAATAGTGGCTTCCTTGACGGTGTTCTCTGGGCCCATGCCACCTGTTATTGAGCACTGAGTAGGGAGCAGTTTGAGGAATTCACAGAGGGATCATCCCCTTGGGGGTTATTTGGTTGCTTTGCAGCTCGGTTCTTGAGAAACACTTTTTTGAGGATGTGGAACTTGTAAAATGTGTGAATGCCTCTAAGAGACTTCCAACCTTTAGTCACTGCCTTTCTGGTGCCTGGCACATAGTACTAAGGCAATAAATACTTGCCAAATGAATGACTGAAATCAGGAATTAATTATTTTTAAACTTTTGTTGAAAAAAATGAGATCACAGCTTGAGCCAAGCCATCCCATCTGGTTGAAGGCTATTTATAGCTCTTAAGTGGTATCATTGTGCCATGGTACCGGAGGGGTGACTGTCACTGTACTTGATGTTATCCTGTGTGTCCATAATGCTTGAAAGAACAGATGATTTAAAGTAGGTGTGATTTGTTGCCTGGATCTTGATTTAGCAACAGAAGCTCCTTCAGATCAAGTGGCCCGCCTTCTCCAGCCTAGAATCAAACAAAGATAGGCTGCTTTAGACGCATATCAGACCAGCATTCATAGATTCAGGGTGCATCTGTTGCTGACATCACTCTCTCTCTTCATTATGGACTCCTTGCTTCCCACATCAACAACTTAGTCTCTCATCAAGGCAGTTGAATGCTAGGCCTTCACATTTTTATTGCATGGTCATTTGGAAAAATAAATGGATGTACAGCATCTTAATTTTGATAAGTTTTAAGCTAAATTAGAGGAAGAAAAAATTGCTGATATTTGCATACATTAAAAAAGCTTCATTGTTAAAATTATGCCAAGTAGGATAAACCTGCAGTATGGAAATTAAAATTTATAAGTGACCTCATCATATCATGTTCAGTGACCTAGAATTCAAATTTTCTGGGAAGTGTTACAGCAAAGAAAAATTGAGGGAAGTGCTAACATTTACTGAGAATTTATGTTACCTAATTTTTACAGTCACCAACATGTTAGTATCAGAAATAGAAAATCCAGAGGCGCCTGGGTGGCTCAGTCATTGGGCGTCTGCCTTCGGCTCAAGCCATGATCCCAGAGTCCTGGGATTGAGCCCCACATCCGGCTGCCTGTTCAGCGGGAAGCTGCTTCTCCCTCTCCCGCTCCCCCTGCTTGTGTTCCCTCTCTCGCTGTGTCTCTCTCTGTCAAATAAATAAAATCTTAAAAAAAAAAAAAAAAAAAGAAATAGAAAATCCAGGGGTGCCTGCATGGCTCAGTTTGTTAAGTGGCCGACTCCTGTGATTTCGGCTCAGGTCATGATCTCAGGGTCCTGGGATTGAGCCCTGTGTCAGGCTCCAAGCTTAGCAAGAGTCTGCTTGGAGATTCTCCCTCCCCCTGCTCTATTTCTCTCTGTCTCTCTCTCGCTCTCAAATAAATAAATAAATCTTTTTTTTTTTTTTTTTTTTTTTAAAGAAGGTGGAAAATCCAGCAAGGAAGAAAAGAATGGAGGAAAGTAAAGAGGGGAAAGAAAGGAGTAGTTTTTTGTATGAAATACTGGATGCATTAATAAGATGATCCTGTGTGGCAAGTGGAAAATCAGTTTGGAACAAGGAGGACCACAGCTTGGCTGAAGTTTCAAAGGATTTCCCTTACAATCCTTTCCTCCAAATTTAATTTTATTTCACATGCTAAAAATTATTGCATAAGTCATATTTACAGTACTTTGATATTGTACCAGTGGTACATGCTTCTCTCTCCCTCACACCATCAATTATATAGCCTTTTTGGGTATTCCAGAATTACCTTTCTAATTTAATATCTTAACAGCAAGCAAGTGTGGATTTTTCCTAAATATAAATAATAATAATAGCTACAAGTTACTAAGCTGGGACTATGTGTTAGGTACTTAGCTGTTCGATGTCCTTCAATCTGCACAATACTCATGGGGAGGATGTGAATGCAGTTATCATCCCAGTTTTACACGTGAGGAAAATGAGGCTCAGAGAGGTGAAGTTCCTTGGCCAAGGTCACCTAGGTCGCAAGTGATCCAGCTGGGATTCAGACCAACTTTGTCCCCCTCCTGAGTCTGAGCTCTGCCTTCTTTCTGGGTAAGGCTTACATCTCTTTTTGTTTACAAATCTAACGTCATCATGGTTTTCATAGAATTTAAATATAAGACTTGCCAATAATATTGAAATTATTCCATTTGTTATATTGCCTATTAATGAGCCCAAACCACTCATCTAAAGTTTCATTGTGTTTGCCAAGCATCTCCACCTGTGTATTTTCCTAATACCTCACAGCCCTCATCTCCACACACTCCACTCTACCTGACCCCGAATATATTGTATAGTGATGGGGGATCAATGACTAAATACATATGAGTTGCGTTTTTATGTCTCTGTTATTATTTGCTTCTGGAACTCTTGAAGAGATTCTGCTCTTTTGGCTCAAGGGACTCTGGGTGGTCATCCATTCCAATTCTAGAGTTCTAGAACTTGTTGTCTGTAAGCAGCCTGTGCACACCCCTATAGCACTGCAAGATCCACAGGAACAGGTATCATTGTACCCTGATGCCTAGTGTCTCTGGTTGGCCCATATTATGGACTTGGTAAAATGTGTTGACTGCTTGGATTGCTACCCTTATACTGTTGCTGACCAGCAGGCAGGCCAACCAACATATTAGAGAGAGCATCCTCATATTTACATGGGAAACTACAGATTCCCCATATCTGACTCCACTCTTCCTTAACTCACAGTGACCCAGTTCTTTTGGCAAAATGTTCATTTATGCCCTTCATACTTCCCATTCTGTTATTTACTTTATACTCTTAAGTCTAGAATGAGAGAGCCTTTCTGCTGTCACCATTCATTTCTACAAGTCTAAGACCTTACTGTCCAACAAAAGCCATATAAAGTATTTTCTCCTTCATGAACTCATGCTCAGTCTCCTCAGACAGAGGTAACTGCTCTCATCTCAGTCTCCCAAACATTATAACATTAGGAACACCATAATCTGCCTTGTATTCCTTTTCTCGGAGACGTGGGGGATGGGGACCCATGAGATCAGCTGGCTTAAACATGACTAACCAGTTGACTGATTTCCTTACTGTTTCCTTATTATTGGGCTTTTCAGAGCCCGTGTGCATTTGATATGCTGAAATGCATTGTGAATCTTCAAGTGAGGGGTATATTTAGTGGGTTTTTTCCTTTGTTTTGTTTGCCTTGATGTCTAGCAACACCATTGTTTTCAAGTGCCCACTCTTTTTTTTTTTTTTTTTGAAGATTTTATTCATTTATTTGTCAGAGAGAGAGAGCACAAGCAGGGGGAGTGGCAGGCAGAGCAGGCAGAGGGAGAAGCAGGCTCCCCGCTGAGCAGGGAGCCCAACATGGGACTCAATCCCAGGACTCTGGGATCATGACCTGAGCTGAAGGCAGACGCTTAACCGACTGAGCCACCCAGGTGTCCCTCAAGTGCCCACTCTTGATATGCTGCTATAGGACAAATACCTGTGGTGGTGGTACTTAGGTTGTATTTTCCTTTTTCTTTTCTTTTTTTTATTTTTTGTCGAATACTGAATCATTGTCACATTCTAAACTGCTTCTTCTGGATGCTTTGCATTATGAAGATAGCAGCATGCTCTCCCCTAAAAGGCACTCTGGGATATGCATTGCTGATGGGAGTGTAAAATCGTACATCCACTTTGGAAAATAATTTGACCTTTTCTTATGAAGTGAAACATATACCTACCATATGATTCAGCATTTTCATTCCTCTGCATTTAACCACGAGAAAGTATATATCCTCAAAAAGACTTGAATGAGAATATTCACAGCAGCCTTATTCATAATAGCCCCCAGGGGAAACAATGAATATAAGGGGTTCTTCAACAGATAACTGACTAAACAAATTTTGGTGTATCCATACTACCATAGTCTGGATAGAGAAAGTGAAAGAGAGAGAGAGAGAACTACTCATACACATAACAACATAGATGAATCTGAAAACCATGAAAGTGTTTTAATTCTTGTGTTGGGTGGTACTTACATGGTGCCTACAGTTGTGAAAAGTCATTGAACTGAATGCCTAAGGTCTGTGCGTTTTATTGTCGATGAATTATCTCTGGGAGAAGGAGGCCAGCACAGCAGTTAAGAGCCTGGGATTTGGAGCTAGATTGCCTGGATGCAAATCCTGGTTGTACTGCTCATTGTCCCTGGGACCTTTGGTAAATTGCTTATCTAAGTGTCTGCTTTAGTTTCTTCATCAGTCAAATGGGACTGAAATCAGTATCTACCTTATAAGGTTGTTGTGAGAATTAAATGAGTTAGATTGTCTGTTAGTGGTTTTTAAGTTCTTGTTAAATAAAATTTTAAAATAAAACACTCTGACTCTTCATGACAGTACCCCCAGGTTCTTATCCCTGGCTGCATGTGAGAATCACCTGGGGAACGTTCTAAAAATAACAATACCTGGGCTCCATCCCAAAGGATTCTGATATAATTGGTCTGGGGTGGGGTCTGGGCATTGCAGTTTTGTTTTGTTTTGTTTTTTTTAAAGCTCCCCAGGTGATTATAATATGTAGCTGAAGTTGAAAATTACTAGGTTTTTTTTTAAACTATAGTTTGATGAGTAATGCTTTATGGTATTGCTATATTCTCAATTTCCAGTAATTCTGGTGCTGTGTAACAGATTGGACTTTATTTTCTCCATTTCCAGTGGCACTGGAAGCCTTTCCAGAGAAAGCAAAAGAGATCGGCTTAATAGTGAACTTCCATAAAAATTATTGGTGTTCGGGCGCCTGGGTGGCTCAGTTGGTTAAGCAACTGCCTTCGGCTCAGGTCATGATCCTGGAGTCCCGGGATCGAGTCCCGCATCGGGCCCCCTGCTCGGCAGGGAGTCTGCTTCTCCCTCTGACCCTCCTCCCTCTCATGCTCTCTGTCTCTCATTCTCTATCAAATAAATAAATAAAATCTTTAAAAAAAAAAAAAATTATTGGTGTTCACTTCATTGGATTTACATGGAAAAATGACAGAAAATCCTAACATTCATGAGGGAGCCCTGAGACTACCTCTTTTTATTCAAATCATTTTTTTCTTTTTCAGGGTGAAATATTGCATATCTAAAATGCTCCGGGGAGCCGGGGAAAGCACTCCTCAAAGTTGAGATGATAAAGCATAGAAACTTTAAAACACCCAAGATGCAAATTGTGAGGCCTTTCTATTCAGAGCCCTCTAAATGTTGGGTGTCACTTTCCTCTTTTAGTTGTGAATGCAGACAGTGCTGGAAGAACAAGAGTCCCTGATTATTATGAGGAAATAGGTTACATTAACTTTTTAGTCTCTCAGAAGAAATCAAAGCACCTCACTTTTATTGGGAGTGACTGCGTGAATTGTTTGCGATTGTATTAATGGGAAAGATGATTATATTCATTGAGATGAGAAGGAATAAATTCACAAAGTGTCAAGAGTGTCACTAATGAAAAAGTCACATATGGCACTAGAATAATACTTGTATTATGTAATGCTATCTTTACATTTGAAGATGAGTATAGCCAGATGACTTTTTGCATAAATGTTTTCTGAATTTAGTTTATAAAACTTTTTGTTTATATTCGTGTGCTTCTTACTGTTAATCAGTAGCCAATGACTGCTTTATGTTTCTAACTTAATCCCAATGCATTTGTATAGTTAGTGTATCTTCACCCTCCCACTATCATTTGTATTTAAGTGAGAAATAACCGAGTCATGTAAAGGAAATCTTTTATAATTATTGCAGTGTGTTTCTTCGTCAATAATGAAGTAATGTTGGTAGTTTTATTTTTGTAGACTTTGGCAAATGATTCACATTTGTACTGTGTCTGGGATGACTGAAAAAATCCATTAATGGGCAAGAGATAATAGAATGTAGTAGAATAATATACTTGAAATGTGGCCCTTCCCTGCTTTTCTCATCTCATAACCACTCTGGGTGTTGGTTTCTACATATTTAAAATGGTTTTCATTTTTTAAAAAGATTTTATTTATTTATTAGAGAGTGCACAAGCTCAGGGTGGGGGGAAAGGCAAAGGGAGATGGAGAAGCAGGCTCTCTGCTGAGCAGGGAGCCCCACACAGGGTTTGATCCCAGGGGGGATCATGACCTGAACTGAAACAGGTGCCTAACTGACTGAGCCACCCACGTGCCCCTAATATGGTTTTCATTTTGAACAAAAGAAGGTGATGGCCAAAATACCATTGATTAATTGGTGAAACAAGTCACTTTTCTTTTTTTTTTCCTTTTCAATTTACTGTTGACAGTCCTCTTGTTTAAGGATCATCCGAATTAATAATTTATGCAGTGGTTGTTATTGTTCCTACCATACACAAGACATGATGCCAGGTACTATGGGTCTTACCAAGATGAATAAGACAAAAATGCTATATGAGTGTTCAGAAATTGGATATCATACTTTATTAAGGAAGGCTCAAGATCAAGGAATGTTTTACAAAGTAGAAGACATTTGAGTGATGCCTTAAAATAAGGTAGGTAAGATTTTTACAGGTTCAATGGAAAGTACATTCTAGGAGGAAGGAAGAGCATAAGCAAATGAATGAGGGCTAGAAAGCCAGGCCCAGATCATGAGGTCTAGTTTAGGGTTTAGAGTATACATAGAGCTATGTAGGGTTAGGTCTGAAAATAAGACAAGGCCAGACTATTGAATACCTTGAACGTTGTCAGTCCAGAGAGATTGAATAAATGTCTACATGTCCTTGCAAGATTTAACTGAAGATGCTGGGACAGGGGCTAACAAGATGTTAAGAAAAATTCTTAGGTTCTGAGTTTGAAAACAGTTGACTATGTCAAATCAGATATATGATTTATTCTTACCATATATTTTTGAGATTTGCCTTTAGATCCTCTGTACTTACTTTAGATTTGCAAAAAGCCCATGTAAAGGATAACACATGCAGATGACTATTTTCCAGCAGACCTTAAACACATTGAAATTAAATTTCAGTCTTTTGCTGGTATGAATGGTGGTCATACCAAGAAATACTTATCATGAGTTATTTTAATAAATAACAAATAAAATTCTTTTAATGAATCTTTTGGATTGTGTTCCAAAGTCCTTGAAATATACTCCTAGGGACCTAACACACTAATGAATTTTGGTCGTGTCCTAGTTAGCAGAAGACCCAAGTAACTTGATTTTATTGTTAGTGTTTAAGATTGCACTTGCACTATGCTTTCTTGGGTATACAAGGGAGAAGGGCCCGCATTCTTTGCTCCTCTTCACTTCCCTGCGTTCTTTTGCGTTTTCTCCTCCATTCTGATCTGAGCCTGGCTGGAGTAGATAATCACCTTGCAGCCAACCATGTGCCTGAGTTACTGCCAGAAAGCATACTTACTTGCGGACAGCAGTTTGCTTTTCTTGGGAGACTGTATTTTGGAAGAAGTTTTCATTCACTGACACCCAAAGAATGCACAGGTACAGACCTAGGGTATAAATGTTAGAGAAGGGAAAAGGGTGGGGAAAAGGAAACTTTTCCATTCAGTAAATTGGGATATAGCAATGTCTATGAACTCGTTCTCTAACTAGGATTAGAACATGCAAAAACAAAAACCTAGATAACTCACTGAGAATATCCTATCTAGTCAGTACTATTTAAGAGATGTAGAAAAGGAGTGCCTGCTGGCCCAGTCAGTGGAGCATGCAACTCTTGATCTTGGGGTCATGAGTTCGAGCCCCACATTGGGTATAGAGTTGACTTAAAAAAAAAAAGATGTGGAAAATAAGACAACATTCTACTGCCCTTAGGGGTTACTTAAAAGGCTCTGTGAAAACCATCATTTTCTTTCATGCCTTATTAAAAAGGATGCACAAGGACACTAACAGTAAACTAGAACAAAAAGCTTGAATAGTTAGAGCTTGAATCTAATGTGAAGAAACTCATGGAGCTTATAAAACTTGAATAAGTAGCCCCAGGTTTAATGAGGCAGTCTTGCAGTTTTGAGTGAACTAATGGTAATTCATAGACATTCTTAGTGTTCTGTAGGATAAAGTGGAAATGAATGGTGGCACAGCAATGTTAACAAAAAGGACAAGCTATCTCCTGTAGATTTAAGTCATTCTGGCGTATGTGGGAACGAACCCAAGGAAAAAACCATCATTGCCACTTGAAATAACCTTTACGCAAAAGCAAAGCTTAAGGCGGAGAAGTTGTGTCCAAAACCCTTAGAAATACTGTCTTTTTGCCCTAAGATAGAACCCTCATAAGGGTAGAAGTTTTAACCTGAAAAACAGGGAAGAGACTCTTTCTGCATATGTCAGTTAATTATTGCCCACACGAAAGCCCTGCACTCTCGAGAGCCCATCCATTGTGCTGCTTCAGCTGTCCCCTATCCGTGACCCTGGGGTCAGTAAACGCAGGCCTGACCTCTTGACGGAGCTCTGCTCCTATATTGCTAGCTGCTTTCGAGTCCATTCCATGGGGTTGGCCTCCCAGGGACATAGCACCTGCCAGAAGTGGCTTCCCCATCTCTCTCTGCCTCCATTCCACCCATCCTAAGAGGCCCAGAAGCTACCCCACCACTTTCATTAAGTCCTTGGAATATGCACTGGCCCACTGGAGTCCTTCCTACCTCTGGACTCATAGAACTCTTTACTCTTCCATTTTTTGCTATGTTCATTACCTGCCTTGCAACAATTCTTACATTTTGTCTATTCCTATGCATAGTTATTTCAAGCTTATGTTGCCCTTTAGTTCTCTGTAATCTGTGATTCTTCCAAGATCTGAGCACGGGCCCCTCCATGTGCTCAGTATCTGTAGGCTGACAGATGCCTTGGATGCCTTAAAGATACTGACTGCGGTGAGTTAATAACTCACAAGGGCAGAAGGGAATTTGAGAGGTCATCTCGGCCACAGCGTGTCCCTTTCCTCCTGGACTTTCACGGTGTCCTGTGTGTTTTCATGCATGTCTTGAGGAGGTCCTCCCACGTCCCCCAGCATTTGCAATTTACCACTTCACCCACCCCCCCCTTTTCCCAGTAAGTGTTTTAATCTGAATTCCTTTTGTTTCATTGCACACTTGTTTGTTCTTGTTTAATGAGCAAAGATGGAGAAGAGAAAGGCAAAAAGAAGGTGGGGAGAGCAGATGTTTGTCATAGGGGATTGTTACTGGGACAGAGTCTTCAGTTCCCTGGAAGCCCTCTCAGCGGGGTCTTTGGGTCCTCGTCTCTCCTCTGAACACCAGGAGAGCAGAGTATGCTGAGTATGCCTTTGTTCTTACGTACCACTCAATCACCAGCGGCTTGCACACGGCCTGGCACATGGTAGATATTCAGTAAATAAATATTTGCAAATAAAAACAAGCCCAGAAGGGTTTGAGCAATGGAGGGTTTATCATTTGGGTTTCATGCCACCTAGAATTGTGCCTTAATTTAAGAAAATCCTGTTGGTAAAATCAGAGACCAAAAGCCAGAGAAATTATTAGATTATTTTTTATAATGTTTATGCCACACTTCCTTCAAATAGCTATTTCAGTTCTTTGAAAATGTGATTTAAGTGAATAGAAACACTGCTTTACACAAAGGTGTTGGTGACCTTATCTCTTATGAAGGGAATTATCTGAGAATCATGCTTTCTAAATTTATATTTATCCTACCTAGTTTGGTGTCATATTTTTAAGTGGAGGACTAGCTTAATTATAAGTATAAAGGAAATTGCTAAACATCAGGGAAATTACACAATACTTTCTTGTCTGAAAACAACACTTACAGAAAGCAGTATATCTTATTGCCAGGAAGTTTAATAAGCTTTCTGAAAGTCTTGGTAAAAAAGAACATCTGAGAAATTAGTGGACATGTTTTGGAATGTTGTTTTATTAAATCTTCTTTCTTAATCCCCCAAAGAAAAAGAACAGCTTGTTTAAACTTTCTTTGTGTGATCTACAGAGTTTGAGTCAGCATGCAGGGTTTTAAGATACTGTAACTATATGGAGGATGGAAAGACACACAGGGAATCCCAGCCCTCAGTGAGTTTGAATTTCAGTTGGGAAAGCCAGGAACATTTATACCAAACAAAGACATTACTCTCCTACATGAACACACATAAATAGAAAAAAGGTAGAAGATAGTATTCTGAAACATTAGTAATGGTTATCTCTCATGATGAGACTAGGAGTGATTTTTATTTGTATGTTGCTGAATTTCCTTCCATGAACATATATTGCTGGTATAATTTTTAAAAAATTATCTTAAACTGCTTAACGCTACGCAGTGAATACACAATGAGAGGTATGAATACAAAGGGCTAGAATAATCCAGAGGAGCTTGAATCACTTGGGCTTGTGTTGTGAGGATGCACAGAAGACTTAGGGCCTGTGCTGGGTCTTGAAGAGTAGGTAGGGCCATAGTAACCATGGTATCTTGAACTTAGAAGGTACTTTTTGCATCAGACTGGTTGCCTCCTCAGTAAACGTTCTCCCTTTCTTTGTTGAAAGAGTCTCAATTTTGTTTCCAGGTGTTAGGGATTGTTTGGTTTAAGGTTGGACATGTGACCCAGTCTTGGCCAAGATGATGGTGAAGGGAAGTGTGCTCAGGTGCCTTTGAGAATGTTTTTTTTGGACACTGAAGGAGATGATCCTTTATTGCCTGTGGACTTTATCTGGTCTGGTATGACACCTGGAGCCGCTGCCCAAGAGGAACCTCTTCGCAACCATAAGAAGAACCAGACGCAGGACGGTGGAATATAGATGGCAAAGGAACCAGGGTCAGGAACATCATTACTTAACCACTATGCCTTGGACAAACTAGTTTCTTTTTCTCTACTTATAGGCTTATAATTTAACTAATTTCCTTATTGCATAAAGCCATTGGATTGGGCTGAAAGCGTTCTCACTAATACAACAATTCTACAATGTGCTAACCTGTTCATATCCAGTATTGACTTTAATCTGAACAACAACTCAGTGAAGTGGATAAGACAATGTATTAGGGTTCTCCGGAGAAACAGAACACACGGGGTGTGTGTGTGGTGTGCGTGTGTCTGTGTCTGTGTGTGCGTGCGCGCACATGTGCGCACACGTGCAAGCATGTACATAGAGAGAGAGAGTGACTGATTTTAAGGAACTGGCTCACGGGATTGTGGAGGCCAAGTGAGTGCAAGATCTGATGGGAAGGGCTGGCTGGTGCAGGAAATAGTTGCAGGCTGTGTCCAAAGGCAGTTGGTGATGGCAAAATTCCTTCTTACTGGGGAGGGAAGGGGGCAGGGTGTCAGCTTATTCTTTTAGGGCCTTTAACTGATTGGATGAGGCCCACCCACACTATGACTTACTCAGAGTCTACTGAGATAACTGCTAATCTCATCCAAAAAACACCTTCACAAAAACATCCAGAATAATATTTGACCATGGCCTGGGCCAAACTGACACGTAAAACTGACCATAATTATTCCCATATATCGATGATGAACCTAAAGCTAAGAGGATACAACCTGCCTAAGAGTTCAAATCCAAGTTTACTAATTTTAAATCTTCCTGTGAATGAAGAGACGCAGTGGTTATGCTCCATCAGTTCTGGATTGAATGCCTGCTCTATGCCAAGCAGCGTTCTAGAGGCAGGATCCAAAGTGGAGGAGGGGGAGGGAAAGACAACCAGGAAAGAGTGAGAATGTGCTCAGTATGTGGCTGATGCAGTCTTGTATTGGCTTTAGTGGATGTTGCCTGTTGGTAGTTAGTGATTACCAGATCAGAAAGTTAAGTTGGGACTAGATTGTGGGGACCTAAGAATTCAAGGCTAAAGAGTTCATTCTTTTCTAAAATCTATTTCTGCTTTATTTATATGGAAAAATACCTAAAGAGCATATGCATCAAATGACAGAAGTGATGAATCTTTTTTTTTTTTAGAGAGAAGCAGTTCTGTGATTGGATGCAGTGGACAAGAAGGATTTTAGCTTTATCCATGTGATGTGCTTTTTTAAAACTACTGTAAAACATGTTTATGTTAATTATTAATTACCATGATAATTTGGTTGGAATAAAATTTTAGTTGATAATTCTTTATATAGCGGGAAAAGCTGTGATGTTGACGACAGGGTCCCAGAATCATATAGACCAAAAAAAGAAGAAAAATTTTAAAAGCTCCTTCATCCTGGTGACAATTTCTAAATTGTTACATATGATTGTATATATAATCTACCATAAAACTTGAAATAAACGAGATCCAAAAACCATCAAGAACATTTCATTTTAGATGTGGATAATTTAGTATTATCCATACCTCAAAAGAAATTTATTATTATTTTAGGCATTACTTAGTTCAAATCAAACTTGTCTATGACATCTGGGCCCCATATGGTCAATTAATTAAAGCAGAGATGCTGAATTTGGATAGTTTGATATTCTCTTCAAAGGCTGATCTCCCTTAGGACTAAGATAGGAAAATCCTGACATTTTGATTTCTCTGTGTACAGGGATCTTTAGCATGAGAACAATAAACAGCCTTTTGTAGCTTCTTAATGAGACGTGTAGTGGGTTATATTGACAATGGGAGCTTGCCTAAAACTGTTCTACCTCCCTAATAACTAATAAAATGAGTGCACTCTTTTTCTTTATTCTGTTCACCCATGTCTGCAGCCTTTGTTTTTCCCAGTATTAAGTACCCCTGCTCACAGTGTATGGGAACAGCACACTGATTCTAGAAGCACCCCTTGGTATGGTGAGCCTGGAGTCTCCAGTGATCTCTCCACACAGCCGTGGCAGCCCTGGATTACCAGGTCAGCCAAAAAGTAAGTTGAGTGTTTTGCACATTAGCACACCACACATGTGGACCAAGTGATATGTAATAGTCTCCAGAAAGGGATGTTGAGGGCTTTCTACTGAGACGAGTGCCCCAGGAGGATGGGAAGCAGGCCACACTTCCCGAGAACGCCTTCTTAAAGGAACCACAAGAGTGGAGAGATGCACAGGAGATTAGAGGTGGGAGGTGCAGGGCCTCATGAAGACCCGTAGTTTGACAAGTGTCTGCATGCCTAAGCTGGCTTGGTGCCTTCTCTGTTTCTAAATTTAAATGCTTACATTTTAGTCAGTTCACATTTCACTTCTCTCTGAGCCACATAAATTATGTAGGGACCTTTAAGAGCCCTTGCAGATGGGGAAGTGCCACCCTAGCTTGAGGTGGAATCTTCGAGGCTTGAAAAGGTGTCTCATGTGCTCACCTGTCACCTGTTACTGCTGAGCCAGAGTGTGCTCTTTCTGTCTGCTTGCTTGTGTCCTGAAGCTTGGGAAAGAACCTTACCCCATCCTTATGGGAAATAGAGTAGAAAAGAACACTTGATTGCTTTTTCTGTTGCTCTTTTTTTTTTTTTTTTATTCCTTCCTATGTAATATCATCGAGATAAAAATGAAGCCTTGGGCAGTTGAAGAGCTGGAAGTTGCTGTAAATTATGATGCTATTTGTAAGTGTATGGAAATAGAGGAAAACAAAATTTTCACCACATTGGCACCTTCTGCTGCTGTTTGTGAAATTCCTGTAGAAATGCATTTAATTTTGTCTGAAATGTCTTTAATTTGAATGAAAAGGTGCCTCAAAGGCTTAAGATTTGTGAACACGCTTCTCAATTTAATCTGAGCAAAAGATGATATTTTTTATATGTAAAGGCCTGAACTGAGTTTTTAATTTGTATACCAGTAGGCTCAGGAGGAAGTTTTTTCTACAGGAAGAAGTATGAATGCCAGGGTCCAGACTGGTCTCAGGCTCTTGCTGTGACCATGTCAAGTAGAACAGTAACACTTGAGCCCTGCTCCGGGAAGCACACCGAGTTCTTGGGAAGGGCAGATGTTATAGAAGGTATCTGTCATATAGTTTTTGTTGTTCCAGAAGAGGTTTCAGGGAGTTTGCAAGGATCCATAAAGTACAAGAGAACTAATATATTAAATGGAAGAAAGAAGGCAGAAAAGGGAGGTAGAGAGGAGTTAAGAAGTGTGCCCTAGCACTGTCTGGGATGCTTGGTTAACTGGCCGGCCTCAGGCTTCCCAAGAAGGTTTGTTTCCTCCCCTGGAGAGGGAAGCCTGCTCTGTGAAAGATCTCACAGCAACCATGAAATGAAAAACATGTTTCTTCTCAGGAGAAGAGTAATTATTCCTCCTGTTAAGATAACATCTTCTCCCAAGGGTGCTCATAGTTAGGGAAGCTGTAATGATGTTAACCGCCTGACATTATGACCCTGGGAAGGTAGCTCAATGGCTCTAAACTTTTACTTCCTTTCTGTAAAATGAAGAGATTGAACTAAAGGACCCGGGAAGTCCCTGCAGCTCTCAAGTCCAGTGATGTGCTCTCTTCCATCCGAATCAGTTTTTCTTCTAGAAAGCGAAACATTCTTTTTTCTTTCTCTCTCCTATTTCTTCTTACTGAACTTAGACACTCTCCTTCCTAGCCTCCTCTCCAACCCCCCTTTTGCTGTTGCCCACCCAGATAGTCTATCAGATGTCTTTCTCAGACGACTGCTTATCTATTTTCCCTACTTAAAAAAAAAAAAAAAAAAAAAGTGCTGAGCAGAAGAGCTGGTGACCCTGGAGTGTTGAGCGTCCGGGGAGGAAGGGGGTAGGCGGTGTGTCACCGGGGTGGGGAAGCACTGTCTGGAGTGGAGGTCGGCCAGGAAACAGGAAGCAGTTTTTATACTTCCTTCGCTTGCAGGGTGGTTGAGTATTCCGCTTGGAGGCTTGGCTTTTTGTGTAAAATACAGGCCACTAGGAGAACTGTCGCTGGTAGTGCCACTGAATGGCTAATTGTTTCTAATTGTATTCTTCTGTGTTCAGCCGACCACTAACTACAGCATCAGCTTAAAAACAGTGTTTAGGGAAATTGTTTGTGTCTAACATTCCAGCGTTTTCATGGCTGGAGGCAGCCCGCCTCAGAGTGTCACCGTAAAGGCCCACGAGGGCAGGTGGCACATCCCCTGTGAGTTATGCACCGTTGACACACGGAGAATGGAGGCTGCCCAGGGAAGCACTAGACCCACTGTCCTCGCGATAGTTGCGCCTTACCTCCCCGAGACCTGATAAGAGGCAGTGTTCCTCGAGATGGGGGCTGCGGTTGTTTGCTTCCGTGCGTTCCCTAGAGACTGTCGGAGCTTAATGGCTTCTGAATGTCAGTGATGCTTTCGTCTCATTTAGTGTTGCTGGTCTAGGAAAGATAAGTTTGTTGTGGTAAGTAAGATATTTGAGGCAGAGGTAATGCCTGATAAATCTTGAATTACAAGGCTTTCTTTCCCTCAAACGTCTTTTCTCCTACTTTTTGCACTTCTGCAGTTTGGTACCTCTGCTGAGATTAACTGGAATCCCTTGTCCTTCTGTTTGAATAAAAAACAGAATGGCTGTCACCGTGCCAAAAGGTGCAGTAATTACTTTCTTTTTAACTGGAGACCTGGGTGATAGGGCTTTTTTTCGCGGTTAAAAAAATGCTAGTTGGGTCTGTTGGATTTGGCTGTCAGCTCAACCAGTGACTTATCTTGGGAATGTCTGTGCTGATCTGTAGTTAATACGATAAGCTACATACACAAAGGATGAAGCTCATGGTGTTCTCTAAAATCATAATTGGGATTTTATTTCAGAGTTTTACCTAGATTTCATCAAATATGGCCTTTAACAGTAAAATGTGTGAATGTCCTTTGCTAAATCTTCAGTGTTGTCCGGTGTTTTCAGAGAGAAGGATGCACAGCCCCTTCTCCCAATATGCCAAAAAAAGCGAAAGAATTCACTCCTTTGAGTGGAAAGCCCTTTCTAGCATATTAGCCTTTTTCTTGCCTAATATCTTAAACTTTGCTGAAAATAATTTAATGCTGTTCTCTAGTGTAGTGTTGCCAGTGAGCCTGGATTCCATTGAATGGAATGACCCCACCTGGCTGTGATTTCTGGGCTTTTCTGTTTGCTTTTCTTAGGAAATGTATTATGGTGTTACCTTTCCTTGTTGGCACTTCTTGACTCTTTCCTCATTTAACCTACTGCCTCCATTTCAGGTTTGTAAATCAGATCTCTGAGTGTATTAGAATTCTCTATAAAATAAGAGTAAGTGGACGTTAATAATAACTTGAGGGGAACTCCTCTGAATAAAGAACCTGAAATCCTGTGCATTTATAACCATGCCATCAATTCTGCAAATCTCTTGCCCTCTCAACTCCCTTTACTTGCATTCAAGTAAGAAAAAATTGAAGGTTGTCTTGTTGAAAAGATTCTCTGTGGGCATCAAAGTGATGACCAGATAATTCTAGCAGTCCTTGAGACTGTCATTTGTACTATAAGGAAAGTACCTTTTTCTTTTTTTCTTTCTTTTTTTTTTTTTTTTGGAGAGAGTGAACACACGTGCGTGAGTGTGTGTGAGCAGGGGTGGGGAGATAGGGACAGAGAGAGAAAAAGAGAGACTCTCAAGCAGGCTCCCCACTCAGTGCAGAGCCTGACACAGGGCTTGATTTCGCAACCCTGAGATCATGACCTGAGCTGAAATCAAGAGTCGGACTCTTAACCGACTGAGCCACCCAGGCGCCCCAGGAAAACACCTTCTGATAGTTCTTTAATTAAATAGAAAGAACATACTTGAGAATAACCGTACACAATATGACTTACATGACTTTCCAAGCAATTAAGTTAACGACCTATCTAAATAAATTATATAATATAAATATGAATTAAAATGTTACTGCCTTTTATTCTAAGCCATCTCAAAGTATGTAGATTTGGCAATAGTTTGTTAGGTATGATGGCAGTCTTTTTTTTCTTGTTCATTTCTTCTGCTTCCAGGTCAGATGCTATTGTTCTTTTCCAGCCCAAATGGGGCCATGGTGATTTTGCTGGTTGGCCCAGCTGGGCTGGATCTTCAGAAGCCTTTTCCCCACTTTGCGACGCATGTCATAGTTCCTCACTAGCTGCTTCAGTGAACATCTTAATGAACCACTGTTGCCATCACTGAAACTTGCCACGGAGCACTATTAGTGCACATTGCTGTTGCTTGTCTCTTCTCCTCTGAGCTTCTCCTCTCTCCTGCCCTCTGCACTGCTCCACACCGCCTTCCATCTGTCTCTTCTCCCGGTGCCATCTCCCAGCATGCACTCGTTCCATTGTTCATCATTGGTCATTGTTTTTAGCACAATGCCTGGCATATAAAAGTGCTCATTAGATAGATATTTTTAATGAATGGATACATCCAAAAATTATTTTAGCTAACTTCCAGTAAAAGCATTAAAATTAAAAACAAGAAAAGGAGCCCTTCAAGGTAACTGGGTGGGAGGGGGTGAGTGGGGAGAATTATAGGTACCAGAAAATCTAGGCTAATTCTAGTTACTACAAATGAGTCCCAAATTTAACTCTGTGTTTCTTGGAAGGCTTCAGAAAAGGAAGCACAATGAGTTGTGCATCACTCATTGTCTGGTGGAAGGAAGCATGCCAGTGAACTAGGAGAAACTATTTTTTTCTTAGCACTCATTTCTGTATATATGGTTGTTCATTCAACAAAACAATTGGTAGTCTAATGGTAATTTTACGATAAGCTGCAGAAA
The DNA here is from genome assembly GCF_004348235.1 of Phoca vitulina. Taxonomy (NCBI): domain Eukaryota; kingdom Metazoa; phylum Chordata; class Mammalia; order Carnivora; family Phocidae; genus Phoca; species Phoca vitulina. Next base: position 9,382,642 of record NW_022589726.1, on the reverse strand, counting down.
AATTCTTCTGTTAAAAAAAAATGTATTGGGCATCTCGTATGTTCAAGGCACTGTGCCAGGAACTCTTCCTACAAAGGTGAACAAGAAATAACGTAGTCTCTACCATCAAAGTCTTATTTTTTCCCACTGAGTTAATAGTAATAATTAGCATTCACTGAACTGTTAGCTGTGTCTCAGGCCCCTGTCTAAGTGTATTCATGCCTGTTAATTCTTAGAACATTTGTACTATTTCTCCATTTTATAGTTGCAGAAACTGAGGCAAAGTGAGGTTAAATAATTTGTCCAAGATTCAGTACCCTGGAAGCACCTGGGTGGCTCAGTCGGTTAAGCATCTGCCTTCGGCTCAGATCATGATCTCAGGATCTTGGGATCGAGCCCCGTATCAGGCTCCGTGCTCAGTGGGGAGTCTGCCTCTCCCTCTCCACTTCCCCCCGCCGCTTGTGTGCTCTCTCTGTCTCTGCCTCACTCTTTTTTCAAATAAATAAATAAAATCTTAAAAAAAAAAAAAGATTCAGTAGCCTGTAAGTGGTAAGAGTCAGGATTTGAACCCAAGTAAGGCTGACTGGCTCCCGAGCCCTCACTTTTAACAAGTATTCTGTATTGCTTCTCTAGGGGTATAAGAAAAGGAAGAAGAATGGGTTTATGGGGGCTGGAGGTGGGTAGAGATGATTGGTTTGGAATATGTTAAATTTGTGTTGCCTGAAAGTATTCAAAATAGAGATGCCCATTAGGCTGTGGGATATACACATCTACAGTTGGGCAGAGAGATCTGAGCCAACATTTAAGTGATTTTTAGGTGTCCACAGCACATGGCTGTTATATGAGGTCATAGGGAGAAAGTCTATGAAATATATGAGATGAATACATTTTTTAAATCTACTCTCAGGAAAAAGGTCCAGGAGCATATATTAAATTATAGTTCAGTAAAGATAACACCATAGGGAGTTCATGTAATGTGGATAAAGATACTTAACCCTCTGACAATTGGAAGTATATGTCATGCATGTTACGTGCTAGGATTGAACTCGGCTAATAAGGAGGAATGGGCGGTAAGCTTTTGGTAGTAGCCAGCTGTGTGCTGGGGCATATGGTAGGTCAGGTCTCGCAGCTCTGTCCAAGAAGGTGCTGTTATCTCCCCCATTTTACAGTTGAGGAAACTGAGGCCCAGAAAATTAAGTAATGGGCTGAGATTTGCCAGGGACGAGTGGTAGAGTTTCAAGCCAGCGCTTTGTGACTGCCCCGTGCTTCTGCCCCTGCCGCACAAGGCCAGCTGTAGGAGCAGCAGTGAGGGTGAGAGCTTTGCTGGGGAAGTGCATCTGGCTCTCCTCGCCATCATGCAGCGAGACATACAGTTGAAGGTTCATAGTTGCCTTTGATAGTGCTTGGAAGAAATAACCCAATCCGAAAAGCCGTTGGGGACTAGTGAGTGTTACCAGCATTCTGTCACTCTCATAAAAGAACCCTAGAAGAGCTACAGTAATGGAAGATGTGCTGTGGGGCAGGGCAGGAACCCAGGTGCGTGCTGGGTGAGCGAGCAGCAGAGAACCCCCAGCTCCTTCACCTGTCCCCCGGCTGCTGTCCTCCTCCACAAGCAGCAAGCACCATTTCCTAGGTAAGCTGCCTCTAGCCGTCCCCTCCGCCCCCTGACTGTGCCGTGATGTGGACAGGTCACTCATCCTCTCCTCAGTTATTCAGGCAGAAACGATGACTTCCTGGCAGAGCCCTCAGGAAGCCCCCCCCCACCCCAGCCCCAGGAAACAAAACAAACAGAACTCTTCCTATTCCCCTGTTTTGATATCCTCTTTCTGCCCACCCCTCCCCCACCAAGAAAGAGCAGAAATTAGGATTCAGCACTTTTGCTTTTAACTCTTTATTGACTTTAATATTAATGGGTGATTCTTCTTGGGAGAGAAGAGCTTCTCTGTCTGTCTCTGTTCCTCTCTCTCCCTCTTCCCCTTTTCATCATTCCTGGTGTTCAGCTAAGTTCCTGATAACCATCTTCTTATCAGTTCTTGTACTGTCCCACATCTCAGCTGAGTCAGCTTATAGACCCCACACCTTCCAAGTGTTACCATCATGGTTATTACTCTAGGGACGTCTAAATGTTGTAGGACGTTGTCCCTGCGTAGTATGCACACGCTTGCTTTTGTGGACTTTGTTGTTGTCTGTCCATTATAATCATCATTTATTTTCTCTTTTGAAAATGGTGCTTTCTGGAACGCTGTTCCTTTATCCTGACCAACTTATAAAAATTCTTCCTTTCAGTCTAGATCGCTTCCATGAGCCCTCGCCTGTATCTCAGCTTTCTTGCTTCTGCTTTGGGGAGGTATCTTGGGTCTGGCCCCCTGGGAGTGAGATGGAGATTTGAGTGCAGGTTGTTTATTGGGTGGAGCTTTGGGATAAGCACTTTTTCTGGAGGTTGTGCTGATCCCACGGGGAGCTATGGAGTTGGGATGACCGTGGGGAATGGAGGCAGAATCTTGGGCGAGGTGGCTCCCTTTAGCCAAGACAGGGACTGGGGAGGACCTGAGCTGTGAGCCATCCCAGCCAACAGTCCTGGCAGGAGTGAGCACTTCAGTTTCAGAGCAGAGATCTGGGCAGAATCCCAGCGTCCTCTGCAACAGGTTTTCTGTCCAGTCACCACACCCTGATCTCTTCAGGCTCTGACGTCCCTTTTGCAGAAAGCATCTTGGCAACATAAGGAGCTTTTTCAACTGAAAATACTTCCTATCTTCTTTTGCCCTAAACTGCATCATGAACTGGAGATCTTTGTAATGAACAATAGAAATAAGCCAACATAATAATGGGGAATATCTGGTTTCCATTTTCTCCTTCACACTACCATTGTCACCATCCTAACTTTGCCCTTAATTACCTCTGTTTGGATTCATGGAATGGCTCTTTTCCTCCCATCTTAAAACAAAATTATTTACAGTTTTATTGCGATATGATTGACATACAATAAACTGCACATATTTAAAATGTACAATTTGATGAGTTCTGACATATGCGTATGCCTATGAAATCATTAAAATAGCGAACATTTCTACCAACATCTCCCCAAAATTTTGTCATGCCCCTTTGCTATTCTTCCTTGAGTCCCTTCCAGCCCACCACTCCAGGCAACCACTGATCTGCTTTGTGTCTCTAGTTTGTATTTTCTAGAGTTTTATATAAATGGAATCACATAATCTTTTTTTTTTTTTTTTTTTTTTTGAGGGAGAGTCTGGCTTCTTTCACTTGGCTTAGTTACTTTGGGATTCATCCATGTTGTTCTGTATATCAATAGATCAATGGTTTCCTTCTATTGTTGAGTAGTATTCCACTGTATAGATAGATACATCATAAGTTGTTTTTCCATGAACCTAGTTGATGGACATTTGAATTGTTTCCACCGTTGACTGCAGATATAGGTGCCATGAACATTTGTGTACAAGTCATTAGGTGGACATCCACTTTCACTCTCTTGAGTACTTAGCTGGATCACACGGTAGGTCTGGGCTTAGCTTGATAAACTGCCAAACTGTCTCCCAAAGTGGTAGTACCATTTTACAATCTCACTAATAGTTATACCATCACCCACACTTGGTACTGTGGGTCTTTTTAAGTTTTAGTCAGTCTGATAGTGTGTAGAGATATCTCATTATGGTTTTATTTTGCATTTCCTTAGCCTAAAGGTCACTAAAATTTTTCTCTTTTCTCTTTTTTTCTTTTAAAAGTTGTATATTTTTAGTTCCTACATTTAGGTCAGTGGCCCATTTTGAGTTAATTCGGTTTATAGTGTTCAGTAAGGGTTTAATTTTTGTATATGTGGATACCTATTGTTCCAGCACTGTTTGTGGAAAGGATCTTCCTTTACCCATTGAACATGTACAGCAGATCAGCTGACTATATATGTGTAGCTCTATTTCTGGACTCTCTTTTTTTCTCCTGATCTATATGTCTGTATGCTGATACCACACTTCAGATTACTGTAACTTTATAAGAAGTCCTAAAATTTCGTAGTATGAGAACTTCAACTTATTTTTTCCAAAATTGTTTTGGCAATTCTAGGTCCTTTCTGTTTTCCAGTTAGTTTTAGAATGAGCTTATTGCACCAGCTGGAACCTCTAATTCTGTGTTAAACAGAGCAGTGAGAATGGCAAGAGGTCTTAATTTTAGGGAATAAGCATACAGTCTTTTACTGTTGGGTGTAGTAGTAGCTATAAATTAGTCATAGATGCCCTTCATCGGGATGAAGAAGTTTACTTCTGTTCCTAGTTTGCTGAGAGTTTTTATCATGAGTGGATTTCAATACTGTCAGATGATTCCTCTTCTGCATCTATTAAGATGATTATATGTTTCATTATATGTTTTTTCTACTTTATTCTACAGACATCGCTTAAGCAGTATGAGGAATCATTTCAACTGAAAATACCACCTGGTTTCTTTTGCCCTAAATTTTTCCCAAAGAACACTTCTGGTCATGGTGTTAGTTATTCTCATAACAAAAACCATCACCGGCCCCTAGTTACCCTTAGGATAAGATTCATCTGCTTGGTAGGGAGGTCAGTGTCTCCCACAATCCATCTCTCTCTAAGGACAGCCCATTCCTGCCCTTCTTCTTGATCCAGTCTATATAGATCATTTCCCATGGCTGTGTTCTTATACGTAGGAGACCTATCACACTGTGTGTTTTATTTTTTTCTAAATCTGTTTATACTTCATATTTCCCTTAAGATGATAGGCTCCTGAGGATACAAGGTACGTTGTGTGTATTTTCGTATACCTGTAAGTGCCTCCACTTCCATAAGTACTCTTTAACTATGCCAGCTTCTGAGTGAGTGCTTTGTTTTGCCATTGGTTTTTAGGAAACATGGAGTCTTGGATCAGATGTTTTCATTTGAAAGGATAGAATGTATTTTAGAAATGTGTTGGATCACATACATGGAATTTTATGACTTTGAAGCAGTTTTTCAGTTTGCAAAGTACTTATAGTTACAATTTATATTTCTGGCCATTACCAGAGTAATCCAATTATTCTTTTGGGGAGAAAAAGAAGAAAGGAATCCAAACTAACACACACACACACACACACACACACACAAATTCCCTTCACCCTGATACTGATTGAACCTAATAGCTCTTGTTTTGAATTTCATAATTCTAGAAGAGTTAAACTTGGAAATGTATCTCTAAACAATGGAGCCTTTGTTTTCCACCAAAAGGCAGTGATTGTGTTGAGCATTTTAACTGGTTATCAGACCTCAGGCTGCCGGTTTGAAGAGTGAACTTTGGCAATAGGAACTTGGCTCTCAGCACTGTTTTGCAGCTGGCTAGAATGTGAATAAACTTCCTATTGAAAGAGAGACATATCTTCTCAAAGGAGGAGAGGAATAAAACCCTCAACCTACTAACCTTTCTCCTCTCTGTCTGCCTGCCCCAGCCTCTACTTACCTTTTTTGAAAGCATCTTCAAGTATTAGAGATGTTTTTAGATTCTCAAAAACTCAGAAAAGACCCAGACAGTTATTGCTCCCTTGTTATCCTCAACCTAGAGATTTATTCTTTGTAAAATCCCTGCATCAAGAGTATGGTTTTCTTTCTGACTTCTCCTTCGTTAAGGAATTGTGCAAATACTGCAGGCCTTTGTGCTCTGTGCAGCTCAGCTATTTCTCTTTGACTTTTATTAGGTTCCATCTCTGTTTCCTTGCAGGATAATGACTTTCATGTACACTGTATGCTTCCTTAGGTGGCCCCATGTCATCAGCTCATGACATGCATGAGGCTTTCTCCCACAGCGCTACTTTGGGACAGCATCCTGTTAGTCTCAAAAAAGGTTTACTCCTTGCTGAATCCCTCTATGTGCTCCCTTCACCCCAGAGCCATTGTAACCAAAGTCTCTGAGTTTTCAAGTGAGGTGGTGATAAAAGCTGTACAAACCTTCACATTCTATAGAATTTTTTGACATTCTATGAATGTAGCAGAAACATCTGAGACATGTTGGAAGCCTTGCCTGGGATTTATCATTTCAAACAGTGAGCCATTCTTGGATGTTCTCTTATACAGCGTTGTCTCTTCTAGAATGACCTACTGGCCTCTCCCGCATCCCCCACACCCCATTTCTGCATTAGGGGTCCTGCATCTGTGTTTTCTTACCCTTCCCTGCTTGTTGCTCTCATTGCACTTACCTATTTATGACAGCTGTTTGATTGATGTGTTTTTAATTAGGTGAGCTCTTAGAGGTTGGAGAGAAACCCATTCACATTCTTCTTTTTTTTTAAATCTCAGGTGTCTTATCCGAGTACCTGACATGTGGTAGATATTTAATTCATGTTTCTGAATGGACCACTTCATACCATTTAGAACTATTGCCCCCACTTTATGCTGGGTTAAAATTATATTGCAGCAGGGGCGCCTGGCTGGCTCAGTCAGTGGAGCGTGCAACTCTTGGTCTCAGGATTGTGAGTTCAAGCCCCACATTAGGTGTAGACATTACTTAAAAATAAAATCTTTAAAAAATTTTTTAAAAAATTTGTATGTTCCAGCAACCACAGCAGTGAACCTGTCTGGAAAACAGAATTTTGTTTATCAAGTCAGTATAGTATTCTAGCCCCAATTTTGGCAGATATTTTTAAGAGTGTTGTACATCTGATTTATAAAAGCAGATTAAACTTAGAAAGCTCCTCTCACCATTGCTCTTCATTTCATCGCATTTTGATTTATTTTTTAGCCTGACTTTCAGAATGTTTACATTGACAGTATGAAGATGAATTTTCTTAACTTCCAGACACTTTGGTTCCTGAGGCATCCTCCTAATTTTCTCATTTAAAGGTTCTTGCTGTTAGGGGAGGAGGGGTCTGTTTTTTGGACTTGGTAACTGATAAGCTTATGTAACCATTTATAGATTATTAACTTTTTATCTCTCAGAGAATATATCTTTACTCAGTGGATCCAGCATTTTTGTTTTGTAAGTTATGTGTGGTTTAGCCAACTTTTCTATAGGTAATGGGGAATATGGAGGGAGGCAGCTGCTAACCTATCACTTGTGCTGAAAATGACTTGTTGGCCCAAATGTTTTAGCATCTTTATCATCTAGGACATGTGACAACTTTGGGGTTTGCATCCTCTTGACTTTAAACACACTTTCTCCTGTCTCTCTTACACACACACACACACACACACACACACACACGAGTATGCTTCCTGTTGCCCTGGTAAACCAAAATTGGTGAATCAAGATGGAGAAATAAAACCCGTACTCCTGAGCCTGCCTTCTGATTTCCGGATAAGAAAAAGAAGCATAGGGGCGCCTGGGTGGCTCAGTCGTTAAGCGTCTGCCTTCAGCTCAGGTCATGGTCCCAGGGTCCTGGGATCGAGCCCCGCATCGGGCTCCCTGCTCGGCGGGAAGCCTGCTTCTCCCTCTCCCACTCCCCCTGCTTGTGTTCCCTCTCTCGCTGTGTCTCTCTCTGTCAAAATAAATAAAATCTTTAAAAAAAAAAAAAAAGAAAAAGAAGCATAATGCATTTGGAACACCAAGTGGAAGTTGGCCCCAGAGTGATCAACATAGGGGACCACAAACAATTTGTGTTACTTTAGGGATAGAAATGTATCAGTGGAGCCTTGATAAAGAGCCCCAACATGGGATATTAGAGTATTGAGTAAAGCTCAAGTAAGTGTTCAACAGGGGAGGAGGATGGAGGGCAGGAAAAGGAGAATAAAGATGCTATCATTTTTTTTTTTTAACAATTTGCATATATCATCTCATTTAATCTTTATAACAACCTTGATGGCAGGTATTCTTCCCATTTTATAGAAGAAAAACCCAGACGCCAAGAGGATAAGTCAGACGGACCCCTAGTGCGTGGCAGGGGTGGGGTACAAACCTAGGTCTCTGTGGCTGCAAGGGCAGTATTCCCTCCATTACCCCAGACTGCCTAAGGTTCATGGTTAGTGGCTGGTCATAGTGCGGTCACACCATCTCAGGAAGTGAAAGGAGGTCATTAGTGGTGTCTGCCACAGGGCTTAGGGGGACCAAGGGGGGGCCACACACGGAGACTTTGACATCATACACTCTTTCTTTAAACTTCAGTTTCGCCATCTTTGTAGAGAGGGAAAAGATGCCTTATCACTTTGTGAAGCCTTTGCCTTATTCTTATACAGGTCTTCATTTAAGTTTCTTGAGTTCGTCTATACCCTTCATCTGGGAGAGGACAAGCTATAAAGTTAAAGGGAACTGTTCCTCCCAGACTTCCATCCTCATAGCTGCCATCCCAGCATTTATTAAAAATAATATGAACTCAGCTTATGTCAGCACTTCCAGCAGTGGTACTGCAGTTAATGGTGTGAATGCATTTGGGGACTCTTCATTGGCTTATTTCTGAGCCCAGTACTATCCCTGACCAATGTGTGCATATGTGAAAAAATTATATTTTTTCATTGTCTAAATTTTTTTGTTTTATAAGACATTTCACTGACTCTTTTTTTTTTCTTTTAAGATTTTAAGTAATCTCTACACCCAACGTGGGGCTAGAATTTACAACCCCAAGATTAAGAGTCACATGCTCTGCTGGCTGAGCCCGCCAGGTGCCCCTTACTAATTCTTTTTAATATTTTGCACACATATTCTCTTGCTAACACAGGCCCCCACACACATTGTTTGAATGTTCTAAAATATTTTGCAGAAATATTTTCTCCTGCCTTTTTTCATCAAGCTGTGGTTTGACAGTAGCGCCATATTAAATGGTTTCCCCCTGCCTCAAAAATAGAGGGTAGTTCTATGTACCAGGAAGGTGTCTTAAAGGGTCAGTATATGAGCGTCACAGGATATTTAACATTTTAGCATTTTGTTTACTTAATTACTTTTCCTGAAAAGCTTTTCTTGGCCTAGCAGTTTTTAGACTGATTTTCTTTTATCCTTTGCTCTATTTAGTTGAGATTTCCACCTCCCCCCATTTTTCATTAAAAAGAAAAAGCAATACCCAGTGTTAGTAGAGGCAATTTGGTATAATGGAAAGATTTTCGAGCCCCACGGATGTAGGTTCAAACCTCAGCTCTGCTGCTGCCTAGTTTGTGGGGCACTGAGTAATTTATACCTTCTTGGAGCACCCATAAAATTATGACAGTAACTACTTTCATGGTGGTTTTAAATAAGTGAGGTGATATGTGTCATGTCAATAAATGTTAGTACTTTTCCCTCCTTTTTCTTTCCCTTCTTTCTAAATATTTAATTTAGCTAGACTTAACACCCCATATCCAGCCCCGTGTAAAGGGCTAAATAAGTACCTAGTAAATTGAGTCAGTTAAAATGTAACTCTTAGAGAAACTCCATTAAGATATAAAATAAGAGCAGCTCATAGAAAAGGCGACAGTCCTGCTTATTGGGTTTTCTTTTTTTGAAGTGGTACCTGAAACTGAGTTGTCTTTGAAGTAAAATAATGAACTGCTTATGGACCTCTGAGTTGGGGGGGTAAGAAAAAAAAACTTAGAATACTAGCAAATGCATTTCTTTTGGTGACTATTAAATAAATGGATGCATTCATTTAAAATAATTTGAAGATGTACAGTTCTGATTATAAATCATTGCCCTAAAAGTACTTTTGATTTTCTGTTTAAAGAAGACAGAGGATGAGCTAAGATGTGGGGGCCTCTTTAAAAAGACGCCATCCAGAAGTGAGCATGTTGCTTTGGAGTTTGTTATGACTGAGCCACTGATTGTGTAATGTGACTTGGGCACGTTACTGAGGTCTATTAGCTCCATTTGCATGACATAGAAATGATTCATACTCTTAGGCAACCTAAGTTTGTGAGAAATGGGAACCACTGAAAATGGTATGATATTTCGCAAACATATAATATGGTTTGAAAAGTTTGATAATAGTGTTTAATTATAGGCCAGGAGATTAACCAGAAACCTCTCTTGAATACCAGAGAACTCCAGTTGTTGAAGTTCTTCATAAAATGTAGTATTCAACTAATCAGCAAATATTTGAGTGCCTACTATGTGGCAGGCAGTGTTCTTGGCTAAGGAGAGAATAGTGAACAAAATAGGCACCTGGCTGGCTCAGTCCATAGAGCATGTGACCTCTGATCTCAGGCTTGTAAGTGTGAGCCCCACATTGGGTGTAGAGATTCCTTAAAAATAAAAATTTTAACTAAAAAAAAAAAAAAGAGAGAAGAAAATTGGGACACCTGGCTGGCTCATTTGGAAGAGCATGGAACTCCTGATCTTGGGGTTGTGAGTTCAAGCCCCATGTTAGGTGTAGAGATTATTTAAAAATTTAAAAAAAAAAAAAAATAGACGTAATTCTGCCTTCACGGGGGCTCCAGAGGGAGGAAAGCAAACAATAAGTACGTAAGTCTGTAAATTATATGGTGTGTCAGATGGTGGTAAGTGCTATAGAGAAAAATGAAGCAGGAGGGTTGGTACATTTTTAGTTATGATAATCAGTAAAGATCTCACTAAGAAGGTAAAGTTGGGGCTGAGATATCAAGGACGGGAGGAGGCAACCTTTTGGGACATCTGAGGGAGGAGCTTTCCAATAGAAGGAACAGCTAGTACAAAGGCTCTGAGGTCAAAGCATGCCTGGCATGCTGGAGTAGAGACACAAGATGGAGAGTTGTAGAGAAAGAACCCCTATGAAATGGTATGTTAGGACAGTGAAAGAGACAGGTGTTAGCTTTAACCTATATGGTATAGATTTTGAGTAGAGAAGGGACATGGTTTTATTTTCTGTTTGAAATAATCACTTTGGCTTTGTGTTTATTTTATTTTATTTTATTTTTAAGATTTTATTTATTTATTTGAGAGAGAGCGAGTGAGAGAGAGCATGAGCAGGGGGAGGGGCAGAGGGAGAAGCAGACTCCCTACTGAGCAGGGAGCCCGGACAGGAACAGGAGGCTCCATCCCAGGACTCTGGGATCATGACCTGAGCCAAAGGCAGACGCTTAACCAACTGAGCCACCCAGGAGCCCCTGGCTTTGTGTTTAAAGTGGTCTGTATGGAGCAAGGTCTGGAGAAGGGGACACTTTCCTGCTTTAACAAAATACAGTTATAGTAAAAACTATTGTGTTTTTTTTTTTTTTTGGTGCAGTGTCTTTCAGAATAGGTAAGCAATTTTTTTTCATTGCAGTGCCTTGTGATGATCAGTCTGAAACCCAGTTTTCATTAAGCATTTGTTTTTTTAAGTTTTTATATTAGCCCTGGAGATCATCATGGATGCGGCATAGGGAGAAGGTATGAGAGCTGAGTCTGACCGACTGCAAGAATTCCTGGAAGGTTTTTTTAAAAAATTAATTTTACCAGCTTTTCAAAAACTAAATTTTACCAGCTTTTCAAATTCAGATTTACCATTTTTAAAAGTGCAAGAAAAAATAAAAGGAAATTGAAGGTCTTTGTTTATTAGGTTTGGTGAGTCAAGATTCCATGATTTATTTGTGGATTAAAAGAGCTTATTTTTTTAAGTTTTTTTTTTTTAAGCTTAAGTTCTTTTTTTAAGCAGGATGTACATCCTTCGTGAACAGCAGTGACACAGCCATGTCAATTTCACAGGTGTTTGCTGAATTTTCACTCTGTGTCATGCACTGTGCTCTATATGGAAGATATCCAGATGATTGAGATGTAGTTGCTGTCTTTGGAGCTCAGAATGCAGAAGAGACACATGCATGTTATTTTCAACCCACAGTGGCTTTACTATGGGTCCTCATAGAGATCCAAACGAAGGTTAATGGGAGTATCAGAGAGAGGTAGTATTCTAATTGGGAAGACCTCAGATGACAAATAAAAAAATATCATAGTGTGACTTTTGTAGATTTTCCTGGACCAAAAACACTAAGACATTTTTCACAATATAAATTGTCATTAGAAATTTGATCCATTATGTAAGATAGAAGTTCCATCAGATTTTTGAAGATACAGGTGCTTAAATTGTTCAAGGACTCCTCAGTGTCAGTTAAAACCAAGGCTTGAAAATTCAATTCTCACTGTCATGAACTCATTTAAAAAGAAGAAAAGGATAGCTCAAGATCATCAGGTGCTTGATAGCAGAGAAGCATATACAAGAGATACACTGAAAGAGAAGTGGGAAAATTACAAATAATTAAAACATGGATGTTTATAGTAGCTCTTAATTGCAGAAACTTGGAAGCAAAGATGTCCTTCAGTAGGTGAATGGATAAGCTATGGTACCTCCAGAGAATGGAACATTATTCAGCACTAAAAAGAGATGCATTCTATCAAGCCATAAAAAGACATGGAGGAAACTTAAATGCATATTTCTAAGTGAAGAAGCCAGTCTGAAAAGACTGCATGCTATACGATTCCAACTATATGACCTTCTGGAAAAGGCAAACTATGGAGACAGTGGAAAGATCAGTGGTTGCCAGGGCTTGAGTTGGGGGAGGGATGAACAGGCTGAGCACAGGATTCCAGGGCAATGAAAACACTGTGTATGATTCTGTAATGGTGGATAATACGTGTCATTATTCGTTTGTCCAGACCCACAGAATATACAGCACTAAGAGTGAACACAATTATAAACTATGGATTTTGGACGATTATGATATGTCACTGTAGGTTCATTGATTATAACAAATGTATCATTCTGGTGAGTGGTGTTGACAATGGGGGAAGCTATGCACATTTGGAGGTAGGAGGATATGGGAAATTTCCTGTACCTTCTGCTCAGTTTTGCTGTGAATCTAAAACTGCTCTAAAAAACCAGAGTCTTTAAAAAATTATTTCCTGATACAACAGAAATATAAAGGATCTCCTACCAAGGTTATGGGCATGCTCCCTTAATTGATAGAATATAAGTTTGCCTTTTGAGGATCAGTAAGGGACAACATTTCTTTGGTAACAGCTTTAATGTTTGTCCTTTTGTGACTGGCTTCTCTCATTTAGCATGATGTTTTCACAGTTCATCCATGTTGTAGTATGTACCAATACTCCATTCCTTTTTATTTCCAAATAATACTCCATTATGTTGGATACACAACATTTTACTTATCCATTCTTCGCTCGGTGGACACTGGGGTGGTTTTCCTTTTAGAGTTATGGATAATGCTGCTATGAACATTTGAAGGCACAATATTTTGCCAGGTCATGTCATCGCTGAGGATTATGGACCAACAGGGCCCTACTTTGCTGGTCCTCACCATTACCCTCACTGGTCCAAGTGAGGAGCAGGTCATCAGGCAAGTTGGCGCTGGGGGACCTTCTTAGGCATCTTGCTCCTTGGCAAACTCAGTTTGTCAGTCTGCTGCTCAGGTTCAGGCCTCAGGCAGGAGACTGCCATGAACAGGAAAAAGTGCCCACAGCCGGACCAGAGAGCCAGTACCTGGGCTAGTGATAGAACGCCCAGAAATACCTGACCTTGGAGCGACGATGGAAAGGAGGGACCAGAGTCAGGGCCCACTGTAACCTGGCCCGGGCGGGGGCCTGTATGTAACTCAGCTTTCCCGTCTGCTATGTTCTAGGATACTTGGTGTCTGCGGTAACTTTTGTACAAAGTTGATGTGTGCTCACTCCTGCCCCCACCCCACCTCCAATTTCATAATGAGAAAGAGAAACCATATGGGAACTGAGAGTGAGCATATGGGTGTGAGGAAAAACATACGGGCGGATGGAGACAGGGCTGCAGTACCCGTCTGCTTGTCTTTGTCTGCTGGCTTCCTAATGTGTTCTCCCCCTCATCAATTTTCTTGGAAGACTTACTTTTTTTTTTTTTTTTTTTTTTTGCCTATGCATGATTTAATCTTGAGTGAGCCATGATGTAAAAAATCTCCAGAAATGGTTCCTTGGTTGGAATTGCATCTCAGTCCACGTTGACTCAGTGGGCACTGAGTTAGGGATAATTTAATAAATGCTGTGGCCTGTGTGAACCCCCAGATGGACCAAGGGAATGCTGCCACCAGAAGAATGGAGAGCAGTCTCTGAGTACCTATGTGAAGTCTTTTGAGCCTGGTTCTTTTCTGGCTCCCAGTTTGTGCCCGGACAATGCGGGCAGTGAGTGTTCCCCAAATGTCACCAAGTTGGTTCAGAACAGGTGTGGTGGGGGATAAGGTGAGCGGCAGGTAAAACAGCTTGGCTCTCAGTGGTGTTCTTATGGCCCTTGGATTCCTTCTCTGAAACGTTGAAGCTCTTCTGGCCGGGTCATCTGTGCTAGCCCCCTCCACGCTTGTGGAGCCTCAGCTCTTTGGAGCCACGCCTTGGCCTAATCCTCATCACTCCCCAGAAGCCTTAGGAATTGGAGCTCTCTCACAGGCAAGCTCTCGGTCCCCACTTAACTCCTAATTACGAAATTGTCTCTTAAGCGTCACAGGCCGGTTTTTATAGTGACCATTAACTACGATTGATTGTCCTTGTTGAATGACTTGACTTTTATGAGCAACTCCACCGAGTGTTTAATAAGGCAAAGTGGAGTCCAGAGGATATCATTTTAAAAATACTGTTTGTGAACAACGAAGATTAGCATTTAATTTGCTGTCCTTTGGTAATTGGGGTTTGCAAATAGGATGTTGGTTGGACAAATAGTGTTACTTTGGCTTACTTCGGCAGCCTGTATCTTAAGTTGTTTACCTGCTTTCTGCAATGTTCTCTTTAAAACAAAACAAAACAAAAACTACAACTATGAATTTGAATCCTGTCCTAAAAATCGTACACCACACCTTACTACAGACCTTATCAACAGAATGCTAATTTTTTTGTCATTTCTTATATGTAAGCTCCACTTTCCCCTTCTCAGACTTCTTTTCTCTCTGTGTCAGATAGATTAATGGTATGTCTATTCATGAAGCTGTCCCATTTATCTAAAACATTTATTGAAGGTGGGTAATTGCTCGCTTGAATGTATACGAAATGTCTTGCCCCAGGAAGGTAATACAAACAAATGTATTATACTTTATATAGTCCGTCTTCCACTTTGTCATTTACAGGATGGGATGTATTTTTTATTACCAGATGATGGGGATTACTTTGCCACTTCAGTCAAAACATGACCCTAGCAAGATCCAAAATTTAATGTGGAGAATCTGTTTAATTTTATCTGTGCCAGAATGCCAGATACCATCTATCCTAATCCTATGGCCAGTTCCCAAAAAAAAAAAAAGTTACTGCATTTTTCCAGCAAAACAAGTTTCTGAAATTATCACTGGGAAAATGAATTCTGATTACCAAAATCTAATTTGCAATATACATAGTCTTTCAGGTACATAGCTTGTCCATAAATTGAGGACACCTGTATATTTAATTTTTTTCTAATTCAATAGTTAAGATTGGAGTATTTTACTATGTTCCTTAAAACAGTAGTGGAGCCTGATGGATCCTTTAAAGCTGGGATAGAAACTAAGGAAATTCAGTTCAGCTGGCATTTATCCTGAAGATTTAAATCCATGTCATTAGATTATCCACAGTTATTCTGTGAGGATTTGCCGATGTGTTTCTTTCCGTATTTGAAATACCTACTTGTGTGAGTTTGTTTTTTTTTAATCCGTTTGGAGAGCCTTATTAGATTTATTAATAACTAACAGTATGTTTTTCTGATTATGATTCTTTTAAACAAGGCTTTCAGTTAATAATAATTACCTTTATTGATTACCTACTCTATACTGGACATGAAATAGGGTATCATTTAACCCTTATAGCAACCTTTTAATATGCATTATTATCTCTTCTTTAAAGATTCTGGAACTAGTGTTCAGAGAGCTAAGAAAGTTCCTCAAAGCTAAGAAAGTTCCTTTGTATCAAAAGATACAAAGCTAGTATCATGGCAGAGGCTGTATTTGAACCCAGCTCTTTGAGATATCAAAGCCCTAACATACAGGCTTTAATCACCATACTACATTCAGATGAATCCACCAGATTGATCTTTTAGAGGTTTTGAAACTTGCAAGCTCCTTACACTAACTATACCTTTAAAACAAGCAAACAACAAAAAAAGAACCTTCTGAGCCCTGATCTACATCCTTTGGCATTAAGCTGAAATGACCAAAAACAACCCGAAAAAAACAAAAAATATCTGGAGGCCAGACTGACCCTCTTGCCTTTTTGTACAATATTATGCATCTGCATCTTTGAGCAGCTGTTGAAAATTCTACATAGTACCTGCATGAGGGATCAACTTTTTATTATACCTCATATTGTGAAAAATACCCTTGTGTTTTGGTCCATGAGTAGAATCAATTTAAGGTAACATTGATCGATAGGACAATGACACAAATACTGTAAAATCACCAACTGGACTAATGAAAGATTAAACATTAAAATTCTCACTTGTCCTTCCCACCAGCATCCCCTCAGGCCAGCATTCCTTTCTGGAGGTTCTGTGGGTTCTACATCCTTACTACTTCTCAGCCTCATACTTTCTTCTCTTTGCCCACCTCCACTGACTAGTTTTAGGCATCTTCTTGTCTCACCTCTACCTTGCCTTCCATTGAGTGGCTTCATTTGGTCTCCCTGCCCCACTCTGACTTCCCTCCCCCACTCTGACTTCCCTCCAATTACTCTGCTCCCAGAGTGATCTCTTCATGTCACCTTCCTGATGAAAGTCCTCCTCTGGATCTCTGTTTTGCTCTCCTTATCTCCCATAGCACCCAGTAACCTGTGGTAGGCTGAACGATGGTCCATCAAAGATAACCTTATTTCCAGAACCTGTGAATGTTACCCCATATGATAAAAAAGGACTTTGCAGATGTGATTAAGTTAAGGATCTTGAAATGGGAACTTTATCCTCAATTATCCGGATGGGCTCAGTGCGATCACAAGGGTCCTTCTAAGAGGGAAGCAGGAAGGATAACGAGAGAAAGGTGACCATGTGATAGTAGAAACAGAGATGGGAGTGTGCTTGCAGTCCAGGGCCAAGGAATGCAGGCAGGTTGTAGAAACTGGAAGAGGCAAGGAAGGATTCTCCCCTAGACCCTCCAAAAGGAACTAGCTCTCCTGACACTGTGATGTTAGCCCCTAAAGACTTTTTCAGACTTCTGACCTCCTTCTGAACTTTAACAGAGTGTTGTTTTAAGCCACTGGGCTTATGGTAATTTGTTACAGTAGCAATTGAAAACTTGTACAAACCTGTTCTATAATCATTGACTTTCATTTCCACTGGACTTGTGCTTTCCAATATGGTGGCTGTTTAAATTTAACTTTAAAACCAGGTACAAAAATTAAGCATTTCAGTTCCTTAGTCACACCACATTTTAAGTGCTCAATAGCCACATGTGGCCAGTGGCTACTCTATTGGACAGTGTAGGTCTAGAACATTTTCATAGTTGTAGCACGTCCTGTTGGACAGTGCTGCTTAGGATAAGAATGTGCCTGAGTACCTAAATTTGACTCCTTCTACTCTTTTTTTTTTTTTTTTAAAGATTTTATTTATTTATTTGACAGAGAGAGACATAGCGAGAGAGAGAACACAAGCAGGGGGAGTGGGAGAGGGAGAAGCAGGCTTCCCGCGGAGCAGGGAGCCTGATGTGGGGCTCGATCCCAGGACCCTGAGATCATGACCTGAGCCGAAGGCAGGCGCTTAATGACTGAGCCACCCAGGCGCCCGACTCCCTCTACTCTTAACCCCAATTCTGTCCCTCACTGCAAAGGGCTTTGGGTGCATCTGGAGCAGAGACTGGTCAGGCCCTGGAAGCAGACTCAGGCTGTATGGATAGGGGATTTAGAGCATACTCTACATGTGGGGCAGGCCCTGTGAGAAGGCATGCCCTTGCCCCCAGGACTTCTTACTAGCACAGGGATGCTACCTGCCCGAGTCTAAGGGTGTCCTCTTTGCACCTGTCAGAATGGATGGTAGATGCATAGCATTGTTGAATAAACAAATTTGTTGAAAACCAATTCCCTGTTTTGTGTGAATACCGGGATTTCACAGTGAATAAAACAACTTTCCTGTCCTCATGGAGCTTCCATTCTAGGGGAAGAAACAGCCAATAAATGTATACTCTAATATCAGGGAATAATAAGTGATTCTGTGAAGAAAAATAACTATAGTAATGGGAGCCATGGGTGGGGGTTGGGAGCTGGTAGGTATATTTTAGATACTCGGATAAAGTCTTTCAGGAGCAGTGACCTCTGAGGATAAACCTCAATGAAGGGAGACCAGGAGAGGAGAAGAACGGAAAAGAGGAAATTAATTGATAGGGGTTCAGTTCTAATCACCGTCATTCAGAACCCCGTGTGCCCTAGTAGTACACTTCCCACATTGTCTTGCACTGCTTCCCTTTGTATGGTCACAGTGGGTGTCCACACTGGCCAAGATTCTTTTGCTGCTCATTATTTAGATATTGAAAATCACGTGTCTCTGTACATGCAGACACATACACAAATTTACAATCTGAGGTGTTAAATTTAAGTTCTAGTTGAAAAGGACCTTTATAATAAAATACTGTGTGCCTCTCAATACAGAATTACCAACATATTGTAATTTTTCTCCTCGACCTATGCTTTGCTGTTTGGGGTGGGAAACTGGTTGATTCTCTAATCCCCATTGTGCTTTTAAAACCACTCTGGAGAACCACGCTGCCCAATTATGGCAGCCACTAGCCATATGTGGCCAGTCAGCATTTGAAAAGTGCTAGTCCAAGTTGCAATGTGCTGTAAGGGTAAATACACACCAGATTTTGAAGACTTAATACACCAAATTGCAAAATATCTCATTAACGGTTTTATATTGATTACATATTGAACTTAGAATATTTTGATATGTTGGCCTAAATAAAATATATTTTAAATTAATTTCATCTGTTTCTTTTTCTTTAGCTACTAGAAAATTTAAAATTACATGAGGAGCCTACATTTGTGGTTCATGTTCTATTCCTACCTGATAACTTTCTGAGGGTTTCTTGTCTACACTTCGGGTGTATCATTTGAGTATGTAAAAATATAGGGGAAGGAACATATTTACCAACAGCCACAGACTCATGTCTATCCTGTATAATATTTAACTCTACAGGAACCACTAGTTAGTTAAGAGGGAAGAATCAATAGATGGTCTACTGTTCAGTAGATTACTAAGGGGTTTTTTTGAAATATGACTATTGGAGACATTAGAATATTATCTCAATGGCATAATTTCTTCTTTTGGGGTATTTTCCCAGAACTGAACATTTAAGATAGTGAGTATCATCCCTTTTATTTTTTTTATTTTTTATTTTTATTTTTTTTAAAGATTTTATTTATTCATTTATTTGAGAGAGTGAGAGAGAGAGAGAGCACATGAGAGGGGGGAAGGTCAGCGGGAGAAGCAGACTCCCTGCCGAGCAGGGAGCCCGATGTGGGACTCGATCCCGGGACTCCAGGATCATGACCTGAGCCGAAGGCAGTCGCTTAACCAACTGAGCCACCCAGGCGCCCAGTATCATCCCTTTTAGAACAAGATATAATTTTTCAGGATCATTGGGGGAAAATTTTAGTGAGAACCATCTTTTTAAAATTTTTTTACAATGCTACTGCTTTTTATTTTTATTTTTTATTTTTTAAATTTAAATTCAGTTAATTAACATGTATTGTATTAATAGTTTCAGAGGTAGAGGTCAGTGATTCATCAGTCTTATATAATACCCAGTGCCCTCCTTAATGTCTGTCACCCAGTTACCCCATCTCCCCACCCTCATCCCCTCCAGCATCCCTCAGTTTGTTTCCTATGATTAAGAGTTTCTTATGGTGGGGCACCTGGGTGGCTCAGTTGGTTAAGCGTCTGCTTCTGGCTCAGATCACGATCCCAGGGTCCTGGGATCGAGCCCTGCACCAGGCTCTCTGCTCAGCGAGGAGCCTGCTTCTCCCTCTCCCTCTGCTTGCCGCTCTGCCTACTTGTTCTCTCTCTCTGTGTCAAATAAATAAATAAAATCTTTAAAAAGAAAAAGTCTCTTATGGTTTGTTTCCCTCTCTGATTTTGTCTTGTTTTATTTTTCCCTCCCTTCCCCTATGATCCTCTGTTTTGTTTCTTAAATTCCACATATGAGTGAGATATATGATAATTGTCTTTCTCTGACTTATTTCACTTAGAATAATAACCTCTAGTTCCATCCACATTGTTGCAAATGGCAAGATTTCATATTTTTTTGATGGCTGAGTAATATTTCACTGTATATATTTACCACATCTTTATCCATTCATCTGTCGATGGACATCTGTGCTGTTTCCATAGTTTGGCTATTGTGGATATTTCTGCTATAAACATTGGGGTGCAGGTGCCCCTTCTTATCTTTGGGGTAAATACCAGTGCAATTGCTGGGTCATAGGGTAGCTCTCTTTTCAACTTTTTGAGGAACCTCCATACTGTTTTCCAGAGTGGCTGCACCAGCTTGCATTCCCACCAACAGTGTAAGAAGGTTCCCCTTTCTCCGCATCCTCGCCAACATCTGTCGTTTCCTGACTTGTTAATTTTAGCCATTCTGACTGGTGTGAGGTGGTATCTCATTGTGGTTTTGATTTGTATTTTCCTGATGATGAGTGATGTGGAACATTTTTTTCATGTGTCTGTTGGCCATTTGGATGTCTTCTTTGCAGAAATGTCTGTTCATGTCTGCTGCCCATTTCTTGATTGGATCATTTGTTCTTTGGGTGTTGAGTTTGGTAAGTTCTTTATAGATTTTGGGTACTAGCCCTTTATCTGATAAGACATTTGCAAGTATCTTCTCCCATTCTGTGGGTTGTCTTTTGGTTTTGTTGACTGTTTCCTTTGCTGTGCAAAAGCTTTTTATCTTGATGAAGTCCCAATAGTTCATTTTTGCCCTTGCTTCCCTTGTGTTTGGAGACATGTCTTAGCAAGAGGTTGCTGCAGCCGAGCTCACAGAGGTTGCTGCCTGTAGAGAACCATCTTTGAAAGAATTGTGAACCCTGAGGGGGGTGGGGGAATGGGTTAGCCTGGTGATGGGTATTAAAGAGGACACGTATTGAATGGAGCACTGGGTGTTACATGCAAACAATGAATCATGGAACACTACATCAAAATAAATAAATAAATAAATAGAAAAAAAAAGAAAAATTGTGAACCCTTAAAAATTTTCCTTATGAGGGCGCCTGGGTGGCTCAGTTGGTTAAGCGACTGCCTTCGGCTCAGGTCATGATCCTGGAGTCCCTGGATCGAGTCCCGCATCGGGCTCCCTGCTCGGCAGGGAGCCTGCTTCTCCCTCTGACCCTCCCCCCTCTCATGTGCTCTCTCTCATTCTCTCTCAAATAAATAAATAAAATCTTTAAAAAAAAATAAAAAATAAAAAAAATTTCCTTATGAAATTACCTGATATGCCCAAAGATAACATTGATGAAATAGACAAAATCATTGTTTTTTTTTCATCAACAAGTTTCTCAGAATAGCTTAAAAATTATTTTCTCTTTAAATTGATTTTATAAAGAAAATCATGTAATTAGGGGCGCCTGGGTGGCTTAGTCGTTAAGCGTCTGCCTTCAGCTCAGGTCATGCTCCCAGGGTCCTGGGATCGAGCCCCACATCAGGCTCCCTGCTCGGCGGGAAGCCTGCTTCTCCCTCTCCCACTCCCCCTGCTTGTGTTCCTGCTCTCGCTATCTCTCTGTCAAATAAATAAATAAAATCATGTAATTAGAAATAGCAAAAGTTGCTGAAACTGTATATTATATTTCAATATTTTTCCCCTGGTGGGGGTGGCACAGAGGCTGTTGGAGGTGGGAGAAGTAAAGGATTTTAGGAACCTCCTTTTCATGTAATTAAAAGCATGGACTGGAGTCGGACTGTCTGGATTCAGAACCTAGCTTCATCTACTGGCCAACTGACCTTGGGCAAGTTCTTAACCAGTTTTAGCCTCAGTTTACTTGTCTGTGAAGTTGAGGTAATAATAACACGAAAATTAAATTAGTTGATTCATATACAACAGAACAATGCCTGACATAATTTGCACTCAGTCACATGTAGCTATAGTAATACATTATTATAATTGTCATTACTTTTATTAGGTACCTTACATATGAATGGAAAATTAAAATTTTCTAAACCCTTTGTCATTTATAACTTTTATCATCTGACAACAGTGAGTCCATGGGGCTGGGGGTAGGGGGAATTATTTATTATACCTATTTTAATGATGAAGTCACTGGAGCCCAGAAGAGAGTCAGTAACTTGCCCACGGTCAAGCAGGTATTTAGTGACAGCTGGGAGTCTCATCCAGGTCTCTAAATTCCCAGTTGGTCCTTCCCAGTAGTCTGATAAGCAGGACTTTTAAACCTCAGGGTAAGTTTCACTGTGGTATACATTAAGACTATATAACTCCCTAATTACATTTTGGGTTTTCCCTCTGAATTATACCTCAGGCAAAGCTCACCAGTGAGTACTTGTGGGTGGCTTGAGAGTGTGTTTATTTTATGTAAAATCCCAGCAAACTCTAAATTTAAACATGACATAGAAGAGAGTTACCTTGTATTAAAATGATGGTGTTCTCATCTAACTTAGATTTAAAGTCCAGCTCTATCCCTCTTCACTATGGAACTTTGAGTCACTTTTGTCCTTTTGTAAAATGAGAGTCATACTACTTTACTCCCCAAATAAGGATCTGGATTGTTTGTGTTCATTTAAGTGTTTTCAGATAGAGAATCTGTATCTCACTTAACTTCAGGCTGCTGCTAGGGGAGAACATACAGCCTTTGGGGTCTGACAAAGATGGATAGAAACCTAGCTCTGTCACTTAGTGCTCTGAGACCTTGGACTAGTCACCTGATCTTTATGAGTCTTAGTTTTCTTATCCCCAAAACAGGGATATTGGAATGTATTTTGCAGGACTGTTGTAAGGATTAGAGGTAACCTAATAAAGAACGTGGTCCTGAGGAAGGGACCAGTGATGGTGGTTACTGAGGCTCTGGAATTTCTACTCATATACAGGGCGAGTCATAGCTTTTCCACCAGAAATGGCATGGAATAAACCATTAAAGTTTGGAAAGTCGAAGTGGATATAACCTAGAGCTTTCTGTATTAGAAAAACATTTAGAATATACAGCAAAATGTTATCAAAATTAATCTCCATGATAGAAAATCAAGTGGGTTTTTTAAGTTACATTTTCCAACATTTTACAGTATATATATGTCTGCTTTTGTAGCAATAAATGGTTATTTTTTTAAAACACAAAAAATAATTGTACCATATTAACAGGTGTGTTCCCAAGATGGTTGATTTCCCTCCTTCCTTCTACTTTTCTAATCTGCTAAAATGAATATGTTTGCATGAATTAGGGAAAAAATTAAAAAGTGCATTCTTAATAGGCATAATCTCCACCCTCAAATGGAATCAGCAGTGCATTCGAACTCACAAAAATGTGGATTCTTGAGAAATATGTGAAGATGTTTTAGGACCAATAGATGTAAAAATGATATTAATAACAATAGGTACCATTTGTTGAAAATTTTCTATGTGAGGCTCTATTTGAATTCTTTATAAGCATTATCTAATTTATTCCTTATAACAATTTAATGAGATTGGTTTCAGTTGAGGTTAAGTTTCTATAAATTACCCAACATCAGGACTCAGAATTTCAAAGGAAAAAAAAAATCTTGATTATACTAACAGAGGAAATTTTCACTTCTGCTCAGCTGGGGAAACAGAGCTTTGCACAAAATTTATGACTAAGTTCTCATTGGACCAAGTCTTCTCAGCTGTTAGCTGTCATGCAGACCTTAAACTACCATATAGTAAATTCTTTTTCTCACATTTCTCTTAATTGGGCAACTTGTGGATGGAGGGGGGATGGGGATGGAATTGACTGAATATCTTTTTCTTGAATTAGGCTTAAGGGACAGCAATAGCAGAAAAAGGATACAGGTATCAGTAAGGGAAGTTTATTAAGTGAACACAAGTAGTGATATTGAAACCTGGTTTTGTACCTCTCCAGGTATGGGAGATTCTGGGTGAGTAAATCTCCTTCAACAGTAGATAATGAACTTGGTACCTGTCTTCCTTTTAGCCTTTGGTTTCTGGAGTGATCAGGAAGAGATGTTAGGTTAATTTCGAAGGAAGCCTCATATCTGAGTATTCATACTTACTTCTCTGCTATTAAACCTTTTCTTTCTTTTACGTATTTCTGTATTCACTTCTCATGAATTGTCTTACATCTTAGACTTTTTGATTGGTTGGCTTTGTTTTGTCTCTTGAGTGCACTTACTCATGCAAAGTACCCTTTTGGAAGTTTGAAATTTAATTTTAAAAATATTTCTGTGAATTCTTTGTAGAGGGGGAGGGATGTCCCAGCTTATTCATCTTTATATAAAAGCAACTAGTATGAGTCATATCATTGGCATTTTGATACATTTTTGTCAAACCAATGGATGAGTTCTTGTTTTAGTTCAAGGAGACTTCTCTAAGGGTTGGAGTTGCCAGATGGTAGTACAGGCTGCTCTTGGGAGACAATGAATCCCGGGTAGGCATGGACTTGGGAGAATTTGATCACCAGACAGCAGATACGGCCAAATGATTTCTAAGGCTTATTGTAAATTTGAAATTCTGTAATTCTTCTATTTCTCTAACATGTGTCCAAAGAAGAGAGATACAGAAAGTAAACTGGAACACACTATTCAGTAAAGCCTTTGATAGCAGTGATGGTTAATGGGATTTGTACCAGCACTGGGAGAAGTGCTTTTCTCAGATTTCTTGAGTCAGCACGAACAGTTCTTGAGAAAGAGTTCCAGTGAGATTGGACTTCAGATCATCTTCCAGATTTTAGGCTGAGCCCCAGGAGAGAATGGTGGGAAGGAGAAACTGTTCTAGTATTTTCAGTTCCAAGAAAACTAGTGTGAGTTTTAGAGTAAGTCAAGCCATTGTCATCCAGGTTACAAATAAATTCACTTAAAAGCTGGGAAATAGGGGCACCTGGGTGGCTCAGTCGATTAAGCGTCTGCCTTCGGCTCAGGTCATGATCCCAGGGTCCTGGGATCGAGCCCCGCATCGGGCTCCCTGCTCCGTGGGGAGCCTGCTTCTCCCTCTCCCACTCCCCCTGCTTGTGTTCCCTCTCTCGCTGTGTTTCTCTCTATCAAATAAATAAATAAAATCTTTAAAAAAAATAAAATAAAAAAAAAAAAAAAAAAAAAAAGCTGGGAAATAATATTACTCACTAAATGTCACCTTGTTTTGATTGGTTTTCCATACACCATTTACACTGCTGCCTCATTTCTGAGGTCCCGTCAAATTATCCTTAATCTTGATTTTGTTTCTCTTGTTACATTTATGATAACTGAAGAAGGTGTGATTTTGTCCAAAAAGCTTAGAATTTCTCTCTGTCGGAGAACACATAATGGTAGTCTAGAGGCAAAATCGGGCACAGAGATGGGTTTTGTTTGGCCTATGTACTGTGTTTTGTTTTAATATAATTAGTTGCTGATATTTAAAAATTTGGAAATTTTGTCCCAAGATCCAAATTCCAGGCTCCTCTCAAAAAACAAAACCAGATTTGGGTTACCTGCATCGAGCTTCCTGTGTAGCAAGTGCTGCCTGGAGCTCGGTGGTGGGTGAGGCGCGCGCTCCCGCTAAGCACGGTCATTACCTTCTCTTGTTGTTTTATACCCTGTCCGCTTCACTCGTTTATTATCTGGCTTCTGAGGGCATTTGAGTTTTTGACCCTGGCTCTGTATATAATGCTCACATGCAGATCTTAAGACTCTAAGTAGCTATTATTTATTTCAGCCTCAGGAGGGGACTACTAAACAATGTAAAGCGTTTCATTGGATTTGGGCAGAGTGTTCTGCCTTTGGGATGATCCCAGCCAGCCAACCCTATAACCAGAGTGAAGCAGAAGAAATGTATTCATCCTGTGCTGTACTGCCGGCATGCAGGAGGGCCCTGGTCTAGGAGACGGGGACTGAAGTGCCCTGAGGACTGTTGCTTGCCTAAACTCAGGGTTACTTGGCACCTGCACTGGGGAAGGATCCAGTGGAGTGGCAGAAGGCTCAGTGCCATCCATTCAGACAGCTTTCTGAATGCCGGCAGCCAAGAGAACATCAGCTGTGCCTGTGAGTAGTGTGGGTTCTCACCAGAAACATCTAAACTTAAAAGGGGAAAAAAAAAATTGTGCTCTGGGTCAATGTGGAAAGCTTTTGGTCTTACTGAATTGGTCTCATTTTTTACATAGAAGGAAGATGGTGCAAGAATTCTGAGCAATTCTACCTGTTTTTAATGGTCTTTCCACTCTACCCCTGAGGTGTCAAGATAATTAAAAATGCTCCAGGAGCTGCAAAAATTAATCATGAAAATAGAATGAATACAAAGAATTTCTACTGTTTGGTCTCAGAACTACATTCGAATCAGGGTCCTGTGAAAAATGAGCCTGGTTGAGTCCCATGCTTATCCATTGAACTTGAACTTCCATTAAACGTGAAGTTATACATTCATGATCAATTCTGATTTCACCTAGATTTCTAAAGGCTTAAAAGGGGAAGATCTTATGATTCTGAACAACCTACGCTTTGGTTCTAATAAGAAAAAGAAGTTATGCTTGACCTTGAAATTTTACTCTCATGCCTGGCCTAAGACTGAAGCTGGATATCCAAAAATTGTTAAAAGCAAAATGTACTCTTGAAAAGGCTAGGAGCCTAAGGACAAGCCTGAGTAGATTAAAGCGCTCTCAGTTCCTCCGGTGCCCAAGACTGAGTCAGTGACTTCCTGAAAACCTTCGTCACTTACTTTTTTACATTTATTTCATTTTCTTCACCTGCCCCCTTTCCTCATATACCCCTCATTTTCCCTTTCTTACTTCTCTCCCTCCCCTCAATTCTTTTCTCTTTAAGCTGTTTCCCTTTATCTTTTCTTGCTCCCACCTTCCCTCTTTTCCCTCAATCTATCAGTTCATTGTCTTTCATTTTTGTCTTTTTGTGACTCCTGCCTCTTACATAAGACACAGGTGTTAGAAAGTGGAGGCGGGACAGTAGAGTATCCCCCAAACTGAGAAAGCACTTAGAGATCAGAAGACAAACAGGCCACTCCACACAGTTTACACAGAGTTTTATTCAGGGTAACTTACTGATGGAGGATTGGGCGGACAGTGATCCAGCCACACAGTTATTTTCCCACAATGTCCAGACCTTAGTCCACAGATTTTGTAGAGCAAGCAAGGGGTCATGTGGGGCAGAGTAGTAAGATCAAAGGGTTCCTTCGCATGCATCTCGAAGGGTTTGCATGCACCTAATTGACAGCTAACCTGTAATTAGATCTTGTGGCCCTACCTGTGCATCAGGAGGGGAAAGACTTTGTTTTCTCTAACAGAGACATGGGAGGCCAAAACATGCCTCCCCTATCCTGGCATTGGTGGGCATTTCTCAAGTATGTGAAGTAACCTCTAAGGGTCATGGAACACACACCTCCAAGGAAGGTCATCCAGCAAACATGCACCAGATGGAGGGCCGAAGATCAAGTCACTATTGTCAGTGCTCCTACCACAGAGTGCTGTTTAACAGAGCAAAATTTAACAGAGGAAGTACACAGTTTGGGCAGAGACCTGGGGAGGAAAGTTTCAAGTAAAAGGCAATGTCTAGATCATGGATGCATAACTGGGGGAGAGGTGGAGAGAAGCTCCCTGGTACTGGGGATTTGGAGGAAGGACAGTGTTTCACAACACGCTGGGCTGTTCGCACATTGATCCTATTTAAAAATGAATCTCTTCCAGATTAGAGCAGCTCTGTGAAAGAGTGGACCTGGCAGAGGCCATAAAGCTTAGAGAGTATTTGAGATCTTATAAAGAGCGTATCAAGAGGTATAAGATTAGAAAATGCTAGCATTTTTACCTTAGTATTTCTGAACTGCTTTTTGTTGTGAAGATTAAATGATACAATATCTTTTAAGACGTGTACTTGTTCAAAGTAAATTATAAGATGAATGGACCCCAAACGAGATAAGAAAGGTAGAAGATGAGTATTTTAAATAATTTGTCATTTTAAGCTACTTTAATTTAAAACTTAAATCTAATTAAAGTGAAATAGAAGACAACTCTGATCATGTATGGTACTTATAAATCCTTCCATTCCGTATCCTCAGTATTCTGCTGAATATAGTTGACACTGTTCTCCCTTGTCTAAATTAGCATAAAATAATTTTAAAAAATGTCTTGTCAAGGATTTGGCAGGAAATGTCATTTTCTGATAATTTCATCAGTTAGAACATAGTTCTACAGCTATCTTTTCTAAATATGAAGAATATGCATTTGTTTTTCACTTAATAAATTGAAACTTTCCCAATAATAAGTGAATGAGGAACTGAATAAAAATAGCATCCCTTACCATTTTAGAGGATTTACTTTTATTTTATGTTTTTAAGATTTACTTGTTTTAGAGAGAGAGCACATGCACAAGCATGGTGGGAAGGGGCAAAGGGAGAGAGAGAGAGAATCTCCAGCAGACTCCCCACGAGTGGGAACCCAACATGGGGCTCGATCCCACGACCCCGAGATCATGACCTGAGATGAAATCAAGAGTTGGACACTTAACTGACTGAACCACCCTAATGCCCCTAGAGTATTTACTTTTAAATCCTCCTAATAATTGATAAGCCCCTGCTTGTCAGTTGGATGGAACAAACTGCCATCCGTGTAATGCCCTGAACTAGATAGTCCTGTGCCTGGGCCTTTGCACACACTATTCCTTTTGCCCATAATACCCTTCTGGTACCCGCCCCCCAACTTGGCACTTTCCTACTTATCTGCTAACTCTGGTTTACCTGGGCAATTTGCTGTTCCTTCCTGTGTTCTCACAGCACATGCTTCCATTATGGGACTTACTGCATTGCACTGTGAATGATGATCATTGTAAAAATAACTGTTATTTGTTTTCATGTCTGTAGACTAGGAGCTAGTCTGAGAGGCCCTGGGGCACGACGCGGTTGGTTTATCTTTGTTTCGCCAGAGCTCAGCACCTGGATGGTGCTCAATAAATGTTTGTCGGATGAGTAGCAGAAGCATTTCTTTTCTCACTATTCACTTGTTAAGTGGACATTGTTGAGAGAATATTGTTGAATTCAATTTTTGCAGATTATGTGGGTAAAAGTTGGATGTTTATGCGGGACTAGAAATACTATTTTATTACAGAGTTTGGCTCATATCTGAGGATAAAATAAAAGAATGTAATTTTTAATATGTAGGTTGTCTATCAAATTGAACATTTTATTTGGTATTTTGAAGAGATACAGTAATGAAGAGAATTAATGTTTCTTACATTTTAAGAGATTTATTTTTTATTTGAGAGAGAGTGCACACAGAGGGAGAAGGAGAGAGAATCTCAAGCAGACTCCCCACTGAGTGCACAGCCCATTGCGGGGCTCGATCTCACAACCCTGAGATCAGACTTGAGCTGAAATCAAGAGTTGGACACTCAACCGACCGAGCCACCCAGGCGCCCCTGTTTTTTACAAGCTGGTTTTAACAAGCTGTTTGCTGTTCAGTCTTTGCTTAGGCCTGAAAAATCTTGGAAGATATACATATTAATATACGTGTGTGTGTGTGTGTGTGTGTGTGTGTGTGTGTGTGTATTTTAATGGCATCTATTTTAAGGATTTTGTAGCCTAAAGCTTGAAAGGCATTTATTCTGTGATCAAAAACTGTGACTGTCAGTAAATGTAAACTGAATATTGAGGAAGCACAAGTACTTGACCACTTTCTGGTTTCCTTGTGTCACCTCCTGAGTCAGAGTTCCAGTTCCTTGGAGCCAGAGGTTATTGGAGCTCTCACTTACTGAACTGTAGCGAAATCAATGTAAGATATAAAGTCGCCAATAGCAATCCAATCAAAGTCTGTAGTAGAGACTTAAAGAAAATTAAGTGAAATGATTACTGTTTCCTTTGTCATTTTCCTAAATGGAAGGTATCCTCTATGGTAGAAGTAGACATATAAAATACCTTTAATTGAGAGATGTGTAAAACATGATAGTCAATGGACTTAACTGGAGTCTTTTTCCAATGTTGACCAAATAGGGTGTCGTTAATGCGGGAAACCTTGTAAGGCTGGATGCCAGAGGGACCACATGGAGCAAAGAAAGAAGAGATGGTGATGGGGCAGTGGCTTTGGGGAGAGGGGAATGGAAAAACCATTTTATGAATTAGCAAAATTTGGGTCCCGAGTCCATGTGCACATAACTAAGCCTTCTGACAACTTATCTTTACTAAAACAAACATTCATCAGAGAGAGTTATTGAGTATCTATTATGTGCTCTATGGAAATTTAAAGACGATATTTGTGTTCAGGGATTTATAATCTGTGTAGTTCAAAGCTTTACAGTAATTTTAACATTATTAATTTATAACAATTTACAATTTAAAACAGCAGCAGTTGACGTAAATACACAATTTCCCATAAAGCCACAACATTCAGGAAATACTAGGGAATTAGTATTAGTCACTTAACCAGTTTTTATAAAATATTTGAATTTTTCAGGGGAGGAGGAGGTTCTTTTGGCTTTACTTAATTACGTAAAATAATAGAAATATAATCATTGCTTTTCTAAAGGATGCTAGCTAGATACTTGGCAGTTAAATTTTATTTGATACATTAAGTTACATACAGTATCTATATACATTCTAACAAATTATCTAGAAGGCCAGCCTGGATCACTTGGGCTTGCTTTGTATAATTATACACTATGTGTAATTGTTGAACATTATAATTTTGTATCATGAGCTTTGGAATCAGACAAACCTGAATGGAAATCCAAGCTTTAGTACTTAATAATTGTGTGACTTTGGACAAAATAACCTCTCTCTACTTTGATATCCTCATCTATTTAATGGAGGCACTACATAATGTGATTGCTGTAAAAATTAAATGAGCTAAGCTATATCAAGCATCTGTCACAGAATCTGGAACATAGTAGGAACTCAATAAATATTCTCCTGGTGTTTACCATGTAAATGGTAAATTGCTTGGGAGGCTAAACTGTACACTTTAAAATTGTAATTACTGCAATAAGGAGAAGAGCCTTGATTTGAAAAAGCTCGATTTGGGGCGCCTGACTGGCTCCATTAGTAAAGCATGTGACTCTTGAATCTCATGATTGTGAGTTCGAGCCCAATGTTGGGTGTAGAAATTACTTAAAAATCTTTAAAAAGGGAGGGGGGACCTCAATTTGCAAGTAACTCAGTACAAAAAATTTAAACTACTTTAAAAGTTTTTCATTCTTAAAACTTATTCCAAAAAAATGTGCAAGCTTTTCTATTTATTCCATGAGACTTCATGTTGAATTATATCCAGAAAGAAAGTCAACATTTAGAGAATGCCTTGAACCTTTGAAAGGTCAGCAACACAAGCCATTCCAAAATGTAAATCCTTGTACTCTCTACGGATCAGTGATTTTCACGCATGGTCTTTTTCTGGTAGTAAAAATCAATCTACTAATACGGTCTGAAATGTCCTTGATTAATTATGGGGAAGTTAATGAAATCTTACCTCTTGTGCATTCCAAATACAGACATGATAGTGAATCATTCAGATCTCTACTTCCTTAAACTGGCCTTTCCTGCAATGTATTAAACTGCAATAATTGATCCCCTTAAGTTATTGCCTTTTATCCTGGCTAGCTAGTTTTCGTTGGGGGAAAAAAAAAAAGGTGCAGATTTGTTTTCCATACTTCACCTGAAAATGTTATCTAGGCCAAAATAAAATATTTGGCTCTCAAAAGCTATGAAAACTGATGCTTTTGTACTAAGCTTTTATTCTAAATGAGGTTAATGTCCTTTCAAATGAAGATGTAATGAAAACTTAGAAAAGTGGAAACAACCTCTCTTTAAGAATGTCAGAAATGTTGTGAAATTGACTTTACTTTTATATCCAAAACAATGAGGATTAACTAACTGTACTGAGAGGACAGTTACCTTGTTTTATTCCAAAAGGTTTTGTCATAATTCTACTCCCCCGCAAATATGCTAACCATCTCTAGAGTTCTAGGATGAGATCGTGGTTTTCAGCTTAGAATGGAAGCAACCTGATTTCATATATGTCTATGCTATTTAGTTTGCTTGAATTGTTGGTGATCTCATAATTTAGAAGTAGAAAGACTAGGGAGTTATATTTTCCATGAGGCAGTAACCTGGAAGGTTACATTTGGTCCAGCCACCCGAAGCTTCCTTCCCTAGAACCTAACTCTTCTGGGCTAGAGTGTCAAAAATATAATTTTTACTTTAAGGAACTACATTTCCATTCCCCAAATTTGCACAGCCTTCCAAATCCTGCATATCTTTAAAGGCCGTACAGGGCCAATGCCCTCTGAAGCTGTCACTGATGATAACCCCCATTGGCCCATGATCTTTTCTTTTCTGAAAGTCCTTTAGCCTATGTAGTCAATATTATCAAATCTAGGACGTTTTTCTTCCTTTTTCATTACACATTTTATGATAATCAGCCCAAACAATGCTTTACAAGATGAGAAAGTCTTCATTTCTTGTTAAAACCTTTCATTGTCTTTGGAAGGGGGAATATGGCATCTATAATTAGTAATCATTCTGCAGTTGAGGATTCCAAAGAAATAGTTACTCCTCCAAGGTCACACTTCTAACTGCAACTGTGTCTTGCTACTCTGTATTCTACCCCGTATATGCATTATGCTTAAGTTCTGTCTTCTGATCAAGCCTGCTAATGCTTCAAAAACCTTTTCTGGTGAGAACTCCGCACTGCAGATTCCATCTATGAGAAACTTAGTTACTAATGTACTCATATCCTAGAGGAGCTTTGTTATATAGATGAGCCACATTTCTAATTTTAGATTTTTTAATAGTCATTTTAAAAAGTGAAGAGAAGAGATGAACAGGTGAAGTTAATTTTAATGTCTTTTCTATAACCCAATGTCTAGAGTTTTTTCCCAATGTCTACATTTTTAAATGTCAGCATTAACAATTATCAGTGAGACTTTTTTTTAAATATTTTATTTATTTATTTGACAGAGAGACACAGCGAGAGAGGGAACACAAGCAGGGGGAGTGGGAGAGGGAGAAGCAGGCTTTCCGTGGAGTAGGGAGCCCGATGCGGGGCTCGATCCCAGGACCCGGAGATCATGACCTGAGCCGAAGGCAGACACTTAACGTCTGAGCCACCCAGGTGCCCCATCAGTGAGACATTTTATATCCTTTCTTCTTCACACGAAGACTTTGAAATCTTGAGTGTATTTTTGCCCTAAGGGCACGTCTCAGTTTGGACTAGCCACATTGGAAGTGCTCAGTGTGACTAATGGCTCCGTATTGGGCAGCACAGCTGTAAAGGTTTCTCCACAATGTGGTTGAAAATCAGCTTCTGCTTTCTGATAACAAATTAAATGGAAATACTCATTAGTTCCACACCAGATGACAGAAATGAGTGATTCATAACTAATTAAAATAATAGGCGTAGGTAGGGGAGAACATGGATCCCATTCATTCTTGTGAGGGTTTTATTGTTGGTTTGTTTTGCCTAGTAATTCATAATTCAAACAGGGAACCATAGAGTTTACAAAAGAAACTCTTATTTCATGAGGTGTAGGATGCTTAGCATTTCATTTAGTTATTTGTGTGATTTTCTGGAATGCAAGCCTGGTTATACATCTTCCTTATTCAGAATTGTTCAGTTCTTCACTCGTGTTTCCTGGTTGCCCAATGAAAAGATTCACCTGGGTACTTAATTAAAGTCCTCCGTTCCAGGTCCTGCCAGACCAACAAGATAAAAATAGCCAGCCAAGGGGATTAGACACAGGTGTTTTAAATAAGCACCCTAGGTGGTTTTTATCATCAAACCAGTTTGGGAAACTGGCCTAAGATATAAAATCGTACTCCTTAGTGTTCTGCTTGGGGCTGCCCTAGGCCCATAACCAGACCCTCTAGCGGTCCAGGGTTGGGTTTCAGCAGCACAGAAGCCCTTGGTATAACTCTCCTTGTTCTCTCCCTCGTCCTGCAGGTGAGTATGCTAATCCTTCAGCCCAGAGTACCCTTCCCCCTGTGTGTATCAACAAACTGCCAGGTCAACCTCAGGATCACCTCCTCAGTGCTTACCCCTTTGCCCAACCATGGAAACTTCCTCCGCACACCTCTATTGCTCTTTGACATTCAAACCTTAAGGTCCTGAAGGTCACTGGCTCTCACTGTTTGCATTGTCTGTCTTCTCACTGAGGATCGGGCTCATGACTTTCAGCCTGTTCTTTATCCCCTAGTAAGGAGCCTGGCACAAGGAAGTAGTCAGTGAATATCTTTGCAATGAAAACCTGCAGATGCTAGTAGTAACAGCATCTTTACCTTTTTCATGGTGGTTTGCAGATTGAGGCATGCTTTTCATTTCTACTCATTTAATCCTCACCAGTCTCATGAGGTGGGACTGTTATTTCACAAGGTGAAATTTGAGAGGTTAAGTTACTTGCCCCACGTCCCATGATTTTTTTTTTTTTTTAAAGATTTATTTATTTGAGAGAGAAAGAACATGCGCCAGTGGGGGGAAGGGGCAGAGGGAGAGGGAGAGAGAGAGAATCTCAAGCCGACTCCTCACTGAGCACAGAGCCCCAGGTGGGGCTCGATCCCAAGACCCTGAGATTGTGACCTGAGCCGAAATCAGGAGTGGGACGCTTAACCGACTGAGCCACCCAGGCACCCCTCCCATGATTTGTAATAGATAACACTGTAACTCCAGTCTGGGTCCATATTGATGTCACCTAATTTCTGTGCAAAGTGTAAGAGAAGCATAAATCTTAGATTTGGATTTCTAGTGAAATGGTCTTTGCTTACTTTTGTGGATTTTTTTTTCTTTTTTGCTCCAAACTTCTAGCCTAAACACATTTCACCAAAGTTTACACCTGGTAGTTAGCTAATCAGCAGCTGGAAGATTGTATATATATTCACGTGAACAGTAAGCATGTGAATAATTGACGGAACCAGTTAGAGCATCACTGGGTTCTTCTCTGAGACATTCCATTGGCTCTCACCTGTCATTTGGGAAAATACCTTATATCCATTGGGTAAAGGTACTGATAAATTCTAACAGAATGTATACTTTTTTAATTATCATAAGGAAAAATCTGACCAAACAAGACTATGAAATAATTGAGATGGTTTGTGATGACTTAGAAATATTGTTGCCTTTCTATCTGCTGGACGATCATGAGTGTCACGCCCAATCTATCGATTTTATGCACTAGTCCTAGTCATTTAGTAACATATTAGAGAAGCAGCCCAGTCTCATGGACTCAGTCTTTCCATGAAATATGCATCATTCTGTGGTCTCACACAAATTTATTTCAAGGATTAGGACTTCCCTTTCTTTATCAGCAATAAGAAGAAATGTCTCCGTTTCTTCCTTTCCAAGGCAATTCTGTTTTATTTAGTATTGTCAGCAGATTTTTATAGCTTAGAAGAACTGTTTCTATTTTGTTTAGCAAATTTATTGAGTAGTTTGAAAGCACACTTTTTGTGTATTGTTGGATTTTTAATGTTGATTCCTTCTGTGGTGGCACTCTGGTTGATCAGAAATGAAATAAGTCCTTTTTTAAAAAACAGCAAATTTTAGCCCTGTTAAAATGGCCATTATCATTATTTAGTAGGTCCTGACCTAGATTTAAGTAATGACTGCTTACAGCCTCCTCAGAGACAGCATTTTTCTGCCTAAAAGAAATTGTGCTGTTTTATGCAGTTGTTTGGGAGTCATGGTAATAAGCCCCTCCTAATGTTCTATTAGGTAAATCTTTTCTATACCATTAGAAATTGTAGCAATTAACACACCAATGAATGCTTACCTGTTAGTAAATTTCTACTCTGGCTTACAAACAAATTCGGGGTGAAGTAAAAATACTGAAGCAAGAGCCATCATGAAGACATCATTTTGTTTTTTTATTTTTTAAAGATTTTATTTATTTATTTGACAGAGAGAGAGAGAGAGAGGGAACACAAGCAGGGGGAGTGGGAGAGGGAGAAGCAGGCTTCCCGCAGAGCAGGGAGCCCGATGCGGGGCTCGATCCCAGGACCCTGGGATCATGACCTGAGCCGAAGGCAGACACTTAACGACTGAGCCACCCAGGCACCCCGAAGACATGATTTTAAAGTACTTGCCCTTATGTTGTCCAATTTGATTAACTACTAAAAAGTACTAGGTGTGAAAATATGAGGAGTTATTTTTTTATTACTATTATCATTCTTAGAAATGTCTCCACAACCCAAATTTCATGGAATTGTGATACAGCAGTATATCTTTTTTTATATAAGAGCTGTAAGTCACAGATCATTTAACTCACCCACTGAAAGTGTACAATTCACTGTTTTTTAGTGTGTTCACGGGTTTGTAACCATCACCACAGTCACTTCTAGAACATTTGCATCATCCCATAAAGAAACCCACACCCCTTAGCAATCCCCTCCTATTTCCCCCCAACTCCTCTAGCCCTGGTAACAACTCATCCGCTTTTTATGGATTAGTCTCTTCCAGACATCTCATAATGTAATCAGTTTCCCTTCATGACTGGTTTCATTCACTAAGGTTATATTTTCAAGGTTCATCCATGTTGTAGCACAAATCAATACTTCATTCCTTTTTATGGCTGAGTAACGTTTTATGGCTAGACCACATTTTGCTTATCTGTTCAACAATTGATGGACATGTAGGTTGTTCTACTTTTCAGCTATTATAAATAATGCTGCTATAAACATTTGTGTATAAATTTTTGTGTTCTCATTTTTCTTGGGTGTGTACCTAGGTAGGAGTGAACTTGCTGAATCTGTGTTAACTCTATGTTTAACCTTTTGAAGAACTGCCAGAT
The DNA here is from genome assembly GCF_004348235.1 of Phoca vitulina. Lineage (NCBI taxonomy): Eukaryota > Metazoa > Chordata > Mammalia > Carnivora > Phocidae > Phoca > Phoca vitulina. Next base: position 9,345,984 of record NW_022589726.1, on the reverse strand, counting down.
TGTTTTTCCAGAGTAGCTGTGCCATTTTGCATTCCCACCAGCAGCAAACGAGGGTTCCAGTTTCTCCACTTCCTCACCAGAACTTGTTATCTTTTTTATTATAACCATCCAAGCAGGTGTGAAGAGGTGTCTCATTTGCTTTTGATTTGCTTCTTCCTGATGGCTAATGATGTTGAGCCACATTTCATCTGCTATTAGCCATCTGTAGATCTTTTGGGGAGAAAATGTCTATTTTGATTCTTTGCCCATTTTAAAAATTGGATTATTTGTGTTTTTATTATTGGGTTGTAAGAGTTCTTTATATATTCTAGACCCAAGTTCCTTATTAGATACATAATTTGCAAATATTTCTCCCAATCTATGCATTGTCTTTCCACTTTCTTGGTGGTTATAGCTGTATATTTTATAACATAGTTATCCTTCAGGGCATTATGTCTTCCAGACTCTTCCACAGTCTACCACTGTCCGCTCCTCTTTCCATAGCTTCCTGGTACATTTCTTCATTATAGCACTGATGTATTGATACCATCAACTTATGATTTATATTTCCTACCAGAAGGAGTTGTGTATTAGAAATCTTCGTAACTCCTGCCTAACACAAAATAGGAGGTCAATAATGGCTTGGTTAGCTAAATTAAAATGAAGCTTGAGTCTCAAAATAAATAAATAAATAAATAAATAATGATCCAGATCAATACTAACACATGAAAGCTAATAGAATCCTGAAAGAGTGTCTTTAAAGAAGGTGGGTGGGAAGTTGTAATCTCTTCTACAGAAATAAGACTCACACTTTTTCTTGAAATCACTCCTTAATGTGATGCTTTCACCAGGTCCAGCCCTCATGATTCTTTGGTACCTGGGATGACGGTGGTGCTATGTCCTGTAGCACCTTGTGGTCCATTGCAAGAACTGGTCCGGTGTGGGGCACAGTACATCACTGGCTTCTTTGATCTGTTCTGAGCGGTGGACCAGAATTGCTATGACTATTTATTTTACTCATGTATTTAAAAATCTTTTCAACTTGTCAGTGCCATTTACTGTTAGATCACATCGAGTGAGGCCATATTAATAAAGCCTTACCGGATGTGCAGTGAAGTGAGTTACTCTGACATTGTCCTGCCTTGTGGCTGTGGTGCGGTATAAAGAACCCAGAGCTTTCCTCTTCCTAATAAGACATGTATTATGGTAGTACTTTTATCTTGATTTTTTTTTTTCCTTGTGTTCTTTTTTTGTGAATCTTTCCTCATTTGTCCCCAACTTGTCTAAATTAAAGAGGTAATCAAACGAATTCTCCTTCAGTTTTTGGAGCATGTTTTACTTTCTCACAACAATACCCTAGATTCTGTCCCTTCACATTTTCCTTCTTGAAAATGCTGCTAGTGTCCTGTTTTGATGGGAAAATTACAGATAATGTGAAGTAACAGTTACTGCCTGCAAAAAAGATGAGATTTTTAACTGTTTAGATACAGTCCTCCTTCTCAAAACGCCCTAGCTCTTGATTTTAAGCACTGAAGGAAGCAAGAGGAAATCTAAGAATGAGACTGAAGAAAGAAGCCCACAGAATTTTTGTGTAGATCTCTTGAGATCTGTACTCTCGGCCACTTTTATTTCTTATTTGGCACTAATGCAGCTTAAAAGAAAAAAAAATCCTAATTGACAGCCTAAGACGATTGATTTATTTTCTCTTAGCACAGCAAGATGTGCTAAAATTACTAAATCTTAAAAGACTTACTGAGATTCCTGAATGAGAAATACCCCCACCCTTGATTTCTTTTTTCTCCGTGAAACAAAAATAGTTCTGTATTTGTGGGGGAAAGAGTTTGCCAGACATAGTGATTATAATACTGTATTGAAAAACCCTTACTTTGATTGACTAAAAACCAGATGCTGTTCATCGTGGTTAAAAGCCTGTAATAATGTTTTCACTCTGGTGATCACCACACTTTTATGAGATTAATAATAGGGTCCCCCAATCTAGAGGTGGAGAAACCAAGGAAAGGACACTTGAGAAATGTTTCCTACCCTTTCCCAGGGTTCCCCAAAGCAGTGTTGCCTGGAACATGACCTTGTTGAGGGCCTCGTTTCATAGTTATTGTGTCTTTTTTTGGCAGGATAAAGTATTTAATCTCCTTAAACCTCAGTTCCTTCTTTGTAAAATGAGGCTAATACTCCTACCTACTTCAATAGGGTGTAGAATAGTGTTTGATTATTGCTATCCATTATTAAATTGAGCAAGTTTCCTGATTCCCCATTGAGAACTTGACCACCCTGCTGTTAATGAGCTTGATTAAACATGGCCAAATATATGCATATATATTGTGAGCTTGGTTTTTCTCTGTTGAAGAATAATAGAAAGGAATTGAGGAAATGTTAAATGTTATTTGGACATTGATTTCTCTCTCTTTTTTAAGATTTTATTTTTAAGTAATTTCTATACTCACATGGGGTTCGAACTCACAACCCTGAGATCAAGAGTTGCATGCTCCACTGACTGAGCCAGCCAGGCGCCCCTGGACATTGATTTCTATTAGCTCTACTCAATTAGATTCAGCCCTCACTTTAAGGGAATACGCAGTGAGTCTGGGAAAGATGAAATAAAGTTTTCCAGTATGAGTATTCTTGTCTGGAGGTTAGCCCTGGGTCTCAGACAGGAATAGGTCAGTAGTTATTGCTGTACCTGTCCCATTTTCCAAAACACACAGGTTTCGTTGTTATAGTCATTTACAGATAGTTTTGCATGACACGCCTTTGCTTTTGTGTTTTTCCTAAATCAGTGAAAGACTAACCTTCACCTTCCTAATGTATTAAAATCGTCAAAGGATTCTTTTCAGGATTACATGTGTCAATAGAGCTGTTAGTTTGAACAACGTGTAAAAAGTGAAGGCCAGGTGAAGAGCCTTTGATGTTGTGAATAGAATAATAAAGTGGAATCTGAGGACTCGATTGATGAATGGATTATTTGGATAGAGAAAGAAATTATTTTCAGGCACGGCATCCCTATAAACCCAGAAGCTACGTGTTTTACAAACTAGAAATTTATGCACTAAATACAGATTACCAGATGTCAGTGTCTGTCTGTGCCAACCGGCAAATACACGGTGGTTCAGAAGTCTGGAAGAAATGATGCGCGCATCTTTGCCATTCAAACTCAAAAGGGATAGTTGAGATAAGATGCTGTTGAAAAAATTACAGTGTACGCAGCACCCCAAACATGTCACATGTTATGAATTGTTATCTTAAAGGCTTTCATTTTTTGCCCTCATGACTCCGTGCATGCTTGTGGCATTGCAAATGTAACCCGTGTTTCTGTTCTAATTTCTGACATTCCTTCCTGGGACTTGTCTCATTCTTTTATTTATTTATTTATTTTTTTATATTTTATTTATTTGACAGAGAGAGACACAGCGAGAGAGGGAACACAAGCAGGGGGAGTGGGAGAGGGAGAAGCAGGCTTCCCGCCGAGCAGGGAGCCTGATGTGGGGCTCGATCCCAGGACCCTGGGATCATGACCTGAGCGGAAGGCAGACGCTCAACGACTGAGCCATCCAGGCGCCCCTTGTCTCATTCTTTTAAAAGGTCAGCAGATTATGTAAAGAACCAGTCTAGACCTAGCAATCTCATAAAGGTCCAATACAGAGCTAAATGTATAATAGGATTCATTACCTTTATCTTCCACATACCAGCACTAACTTTCACAAAATCGTCAAATGGATTCTCTTCTTTCCTTAGAAATTCGAGCTCAGCTGGTAGAACAGCAAAAATGCCTGGAACAGCAAACAGAGATGAGAGTTCAGCTTCTCCAGGACCTGCAGGATTTCTTCCGGAAAAAAGCTGAAATTGAGACGGAATATTCTCGGAACCTAGAGAAGTTAGCAGAAAGGTTCATGGCAAAAACAAGAAGCACTAAGGATCACCAGCAGTACAAGTAAGAGAGACTTGACTCAAATTCATATTTCCAAGGTGATAGCCTACCTTCTTACCACCCTTCTTGGTTTTAGAATTTTGCATCTTTGTCTGAGAAGCTGTTGATTAGCATATCCCCATAGGTAAAAGCAGCTCTGCATTTATAATTTATGAGCATCAATGTATCACATTTTAAAAGTGTTCTCTTGACATTTTTTCTTTCCAATAAATGTATATTTATGGATAATTTTATAAATAAGAAACAGAGTGTGTTCATAAAATTACTGATCACAGAAAAGTGGGAGTTGGTCTCTACAGGTAGATATTTCAGTGGGCACATTTAAAGTGGCTGCTTCTTCAAAGACCTCAGGATTTCTGTAGTGATTTTGTATGAAAATAAGCAGTAGGGAGCATATTTAGCTCCCTACACCCCAGTCATGTTTGTGGTCACTCCAGTTGAGACTGACTTAAAACAAGGAGCTTTAGTAAAATGCTTATGACCAAGTGCAGTTAAACGTTGAATTAATTAAAAAAAAAAAAAACCTTTGAATTAAATGTACTTCCTTTATTTAAAAAAATACAGATTTTCTGATAATGAAATTTACTTTGTAATTTAGATCCTAAAGACAGAGACAAGTAGGCAGGCAACTTTAATGGAGAATACAAGTACTGTGACAGGGTAAGTGCAGGATGCCATAGACAGACCCAATGGAAATCCATTTTATAGTGGAGGTGGCGAAGGGACGGTCTGAGAAAGGTCCCGGAGGAAGTGATACGTAAGTGAAGACATGAAGGACTAGTTGGCAAGCTGAGGGGCCCAGAGCAGGATGTTCCAGGCAAAGGGAACATCCTGCATCAGGGAGTAGAAGGGAAGGGGTGTAAGGCAGTTTTACGGAACAGAAACAGTTGGGTGGGAGTGAGTAGTGAGGCGGTGAGCAGTGTGGCTCCAGGTGTAAATTGTGCCAGATCCGGGAGGCCTGTAGATCACACTCCACAGTTTGGACTTTGTCCTGAGGGCATGAGAAGCCTTAGGAGAGTTTTAAGTAGAAGAATGACCAGCTCAGACCCATGTTTTATTTTATTTTATTTTATTTTAAAGATTTTATTTATTTATTTGACAGAGAGAGAGCACAAGTTGGGGGGGGGGCAGCAGGCAGAGGGAGAGGGAGAAGCAGGCTCCCCGCTGAGCAGGGAGCCCAATGCGGGGCATGATCCCAGGACCCTGGGATCACAACCCGAGCCGAAGGCAGACGCTTCACTGACTGAGCCCCCCAGGCGCCCCGTAGACCTGCATTTTAAAATGATGACAAAGACTATAGATAGGACTGTGGACTAGAAGGAGCTATAGTGGAGGGAGGGAGGACCATGTAGGGGGTTCTCACAGTAATGGCGTGAACTAGCAATACTGCAGGGAGAAAGAAATAGACTTGTCTAGGAGATATTTAAAAGGCAACACAGTCTTTTCTGGAAATATAGTAGACTAGGTAATCTGAAAAGTATTTCTGCTATAAAACTCTCAGAAATGCTGATTAAAATATAATAGACATCATTTTAAATGTGTAACTGAACTCATAGGAAAGTAAGGGAAATTTCCAGGGGCCAAAAAAGGAAGAAGGAGCTGAAAACTCAAGTGGACATTTATCCCTACCCTTTAGTCCCATGTGGGGCAGAAGGTGAGGCCTGTTCAAGGTAGAGAGGTGGGACTGAAGGCTTCCTACCACCAACCCTATTGCACTGCACCCCAGCCTAAAATCGGGACCAGCATAACTGCTATCTCAGTGCATTGGTAAAACAGAAAACCACCTACCCCCTTGTAACAAGAAGGAGGCCTGTCTGCTCAGGCTGAGCTGCAGACTGGAGGGGGTTGCAGAGAAGCCCGTCTTTGTCTTCACCATTGGCTTTACTGTTTTCTTTTATACCCTTCTATGGCCTTGGATCCTACCTAAAAAGTAGGGTGGGCAGTATCCCCAGGTTACTTTTTCAGAAGCAAATGCAGAACAATTCTAGATAGGGAATACTTTTTTATGGCTAACTTCTCATGTTGGTCCAGCATAGAAATAAATCTTAGTGATGGTTCCCAGGGTGGACAGATGTCCAATGTACCTGACAGAGGCTAGAGCTGAAAGGAGACTGGAGCCAGTACTGTATTATAGTAACTGTCCCTTTTTAAAGTGATTACAAATAAGAAGACAGCCCATTCATCCATTCAGTAAGTATTTTTGAATGTCTTCTGTGCACTTGGTAATCGGTTGTGAACTGAAAACTGGTATGGGGCCATGCACCTTAGTCTGATCCCTTAGGGCTTCAGCTGCCCCCTTTTCTTTATCCCAGTTTGTTGACTTGTTTTGTCAAAAGGTAAACCGTTTGGAATTTTCTTTGACTTGGGTAAATTTATTGAATATGGGAATGAAGGTAAGATGGTTAATAAGTCTACAGAAAGGACAAATCAAGAGTATGAAGAAAATCAAGGACGGACTTTATGAAAGAGCCAGACCTGGTGTGAATATTGGCTTTGCTGCGTGGTTTTGGTCAAGTTGCTTACCCTTTCTGAGCCTTGTTTTCCTAACTTTTAAAATGAGATTTTATGACCATTAAATGAGAAACATGATGAAGTCCTTGATGTGATTGATAGCCGGCATGGGTTATGCACTCAGTGTTTCTTCTCCTCTCCACCAAACAAATGTTAAGTCTTGGGCACAGTACTCAGCTTTGGGTTGCTCATTATGTAGAAAGTCCTTAGCTTAAAGTTGACACTGACAGAAGACCAAGGCTTATATCAGCCTTCCTCGGCTCAAAGACTCTGATACTAGCTTTGGTCTCAACAGCAAATCATCAAATCAGCATGCTTTGCTAAGCTTCAGTTCTCTCACTGATAGAGGGGATACAAAGAATTTCTGCCTTAAATTGTAGTGGTAAGGATTACATAGAGTTACTGTATGTAAAGTCTTTAGACCAGCCGCTAAATAAAAATAGCTAACTTTGTAGAGCACTCATTATGGATCTAAGGCATTATAGTAAGCATTAAAATATGCATATATTAACTGAAATAATCCTCATAAGAATCTTATAAATACTGTTATTTTACCCATTCTCCAAATGAAGTTACAGAGGCAGAGAGAAGTTTAGATAATTTGGCCAAGATCACATAGCTAGTAAGTGTAGTTCTGGAATTTGAACTTGGACAGTATAGATCCATATTCTGTGCTCTTGTGTAGTATTTCTTAGAGTAGGTGCTCAGTGCCTGATAGCTGATGCTATTATTATTTTTTTAAATTTTTTTTTTTTTAAGATTTTATTTATTTGTGAGAGAGAGAATGAGAGATAGAGAGCATGAGAGGGAGGAGGGTCAGAGGGAGAAGCAGACACCCTGCTGAGCAGGGAGCCTGATGTGGGACTCGATCCCGGGACTCCAGGATCATGATCTGAGCCGAAGGCAGTCGCTTAACCAACTGAGCCACCCAGGCGCCCTAGCTGATGCTATTATTGTTGTTGGTATTGTTATCTCTTATTAAGGCAATAATATGTGTTTATCCAGTGAGTGAAATAACATTTATTTAATGCTTACCATGGGGAGGGTACTCAGGATATAAAAACATAGGAAATGTTGTCAAAGTAGGAAATGCTCTCAAAGAATGTATTCTTGAGAGCATATCCTTTCAGCATAAAGGACATACGTAAAAGTCAATATAGTAAGGTGATCTTTATCTCTTGGGCTGACTGGATAGAGAATGTCAGTAGAAGGGCTCTTGTCTGCCGTAGAACCAGTGCCCCTTACTTGATGGCTTTGAGAAAAAAAGGAGGTTCTCTAGGTTGGGCTGTAATTCTAGTTTGCCAGGAGGCTTTTCTAGTGTGGGCCAGTGCTAGGACCCTAGAAGAGAACGTTCCCCCCTGCGCCTATTCCTACTTCCGCTTCCGTCCTCTACTTCCTCTTTCTTCTACAGAGCATCTTGACTTGATTCAGTGTCACATCCTGAATCTGAGGAACTTACAGGCAGAAAGAGCTGACTTAATGATTTCTTTCCTAACTTAATTAATATTCAGAGTCATAAATGATCATGAATAGTAGGATAACATGTCTGATACACATGGCTGTAGTGTCCCTGAGTTTTAGGATAAGCCTTCTGGTGCCTTTTCGTCATTTTCCAGTTAGACTAAAAAACAGAAAACATTGTACGTTTTTTTTTTTTTTTTGAAGCAGTAACATCCCAGGTAGTTACTGGTTTTATTTGGAGGTTTTCTTTAAGATTTTTTACAAGTCGTCTTTTGTTGTTTATATTCACTTTTAGCTTTATTATCTAGAATAAAACAAGTAGGAGCGCCTGGCTGCATGCAGCTCTTGATCTTTGGGTTGTGAGTTCAAGCCCCATGTTGGATGTGGAGCCTACTTAAAAAAATAAAATGAAAATATTAGAATAAAACAAAGTGTAGTTACAAATGTGAAACAGTTTAATGACAAGTCATAAGCCAGTAAACTTCTTGGTTCTGTTCATGAGCCTTCCAACAACGTTGTAAAGTTGTGATTCCCCGGAACACTTTTTGGGAAGCTGGAGTTTATATATCAGGGGATTAATAAATAATCCTCAAATGTATGTTCCATGGAAAGCATACCTAGCCAAATCTCTTTTCCAGCAGCAGACTGGACACTCAAAGCAGACTCTGTGTGCAGTGGTGAACCACAGTCTGTGAGACAGTAGTCAGTAGATTTTTATGTAAATATAAATTACTTTCTTCACAATGGGGTGTTTAAAGCTGAAAGCATGCCTGATGACTGTGTATCCCAAGGTCCCAGGCCCTTGTCGGGAGTGTGGGTTTTGACTGGTATTCTTGGTCCAAGTTTTTCCTTCCAAGCTTTCCGCCATCCCGGCGTAGAAGACTATTCTGTTGGCTGTTGAGGAGCTCTGAGCAATGCCCTGAGTAGGAAGAAGAGCAACAATACCCATCTGTTGTGGCTCCTCGTGGGCCTTGGTGACTTCCCTCAGGTGGTTGGGGCAGCTTCGAAATTGATGGTAATTCTGTTTTTCTTCACTTCTCAGGAAAGACCAAAACTTGTTGTCTCCAGTGAACTGCTGGTATCTGCTTCTGAACCAAGTGAGAAGAGAGAGCAAAGACCATGCAACTTTGAGTGACATCTATCTGAACAATGTGATTATGCGGTTCATGCAGATAAGTGAGGATTCGACCAGGATGTTTAAAAAGGTACTTTCCATCTCAATCCTGCTGCCGTATGCTTTCCCATAACCCCTGTTAACCATTAGGACGACTGAGAAGGGATTGGTGCCTTCATTCCTTAATTGTACTCCACGAGTTTTAGCTAAAAGAAGGAGTATTTTAAAGACACAGAATAAAAAGTTTAACCTGTGCAGCATACGTATAGAGCTGTAAGTCGCTGAATCTGCGACCTGAACAATGTGAGCAAAATTGTGAAATGAGATGTACCTGCGGATTGCCCCTCTGACCTTAGGAACACATTGCCTGCAGTTAGGAAAAATCAAACCAGAGGGGAAAAGCCTTAGATTCGGTGGTTTGGCTCACACATGATCAGACACTTGTGAAGGACAGGATAACCAGATGTGCTGCTCTCTTGGGAAAATGTTATCATGGTTTTTTTCTTTGCTCTCAACAGACTAGCAGTGGAGGTGGTAAGAGGATGACATGAAGAAAATCCCACAGGGCACAGAAAATTCAGGCTTTTACATGCCAGAGAGCTTCCTCCTTCCCAAATCCATTTACAAAATAGGAGCTGGGCTTTTAAGCCTTCTTATCATTGTTACTACTCTCAGCCAGCTCTCAGTAATTTCATTGTTGTTGAGGACAGTCACAGAATTGGACCATATCCTGTGTGGGGAATGCAGCTAGTCGCCCAGTAAGACTTGCTTTCAGTTTTTATGTTTATAGGACAAGGGTTCTCCCCACCTCTCCTCAGCGTTGTCCTAGTGTTGTGTGGTGCCTATACCAATATCTATACTCTATTCCGTAAGTAAGCATTAGTTTCAGAAAGTGGGGGGAAGAAAACCCCACCTTGTAGTTTAATGACATATTTATGTTTCAAAGGGGCCCTTGAAAACAAAGATGTAGTGTTAAGCAGGCCAGCTGGAAAACCTCTTAGCTGTGTTTGATCTGTCCACGTTAGGTTCTATTTCTGACCCAGAAATGGAATTCAGCAAACTCCAGGTCCTCTTTTGCTCTGTAAAATAGGGGAAAAAAAAAAATTTAAATGTTTCAAACAAAGGAGGAACTTAAAAAATTTTTTTCGAAGAACCTATTAAAAAGAGAACAGGTAGAGGGGTGCCTGGGTGGCTCAGTCATTAAGCGTCTGCCTTTGGCTCAGGTCATGATCCCAGGGTCCTGGGATCCAGCCCCGCATCGGGCTCCCTGCTCGGCGGGAAACCTGCTTCTCCCTCTCCCACTCCCCCTGCTTGTGTTCCCTCTCTTGCTGTGTCTCTCTCTGTCAAATAAATAAGTAAAATCTTTTTAAAAAAAGAGAGAGAGAACAGGTAGAGAAAAGCCCCATTGTATCTTTAAAAATAGAAATTTGAAAAATAGTTTATGGAGCCATGAAAGTGATTTTCTCAGATGTCAGCCCTTTCAGCCAAAGCCTCATTTAGTTCACTGGGGCCTTTTGAGCATCTTCTATGAGCAGGAGATGGTATTAGGTCTTGGAAAAGCTACACAGAGGACAAAAACCAGTCCTCGTGCTCAAGAAGGTCACATTCTATCCAAATTTGGATGACGCTGTGTGCTGCTTCTAGCCGTGGGAAGGCTGCCATCCGTTCAGCCAGGGCGTCTCAGCCAACACCTCAGTCGAATTCATTTATTTATCTATTCAACAGAACATCTTCAAAATGCCAGAGGAAGCAGAGTTAAGAGACACGTCCCTGCTTGCATGGAACTCATTATGGTAATTAACAGTTACCAGGCTAAGGGAAACACAACCCGCTGTGGGAGCTCAAAGCTGAAGATCTACTACCTTCCTGGGGGGTCAGGAAATTCTTCACAGAAGAGGGAGTACTTGGAGTGAGACCTGTAGGAGAAGGAAGTGGTCATCAAGCAGACAAAGACAAGTGTTCCAGGGAACGCAGTAATACGACGTGTTCAGGAAAGAGCTTGATGTCACTGGGCCAGGGTCACATGGGAGTTGAGTGATGGGATGTGAGGGTAGGAAGGACGGTTGTTACAGAAAGGGGCTTTGTATGTCTTGCTAAGATGTAAGGATGTGTATTTTGTAAATCAAAGTCTAGGGCTTGATAAAGTTGGTAGAAACCTGGGACTGAGAGTCAAAGAGATTTGGATTTGAATGCCAGCTCTTCTGCTTACTTGCTTTGCGATCCTGGGAAATGATTCAAGAGCTTCAAGAGAGTGCTGTCCACTCTTGAAGGGAGTGGGTAAGGCAGGATGGGGCAGAGGGGGAGAAGCTGAACCTCAGGGAGCTCTGGAGCTAGGATGGTCCTTTGGAGTTGTGTCATATCCAGACAAGGAGGCCTCGCCTTTGTTTTGCAGCCATTGGATTTGAGCTACCCTTGGGGAGGGGCTGAGTAATCTTAGGGTGAAGCAGCTCCTTTTGGTGGAGGGTGGTTCCCAAGGGTAAATCTCTAAGAGGGATCAGCTGTGAGTTTCAGCAGCCAGCAGCCAGTTTCCCAATTGTTGGGGGAATAAGTTCTTGGCTCTTGAAGAAAGAGTCTGGGGAATGTACAGTAAACACGCAAATGTGTGTGTACACACACACACACACACACGCCTGCTTGTTTGCTCTGGAGTTCTCTTCTTTCCAGATTTCCTGGGACTCAAAAGAATTATAATTCTTGGAATGCTGTTTATAGGGGACTCCTGGTTGCTTTGGCATTTAGTGGGGTGAACAGTCTTCTAACCATTGCCGACCAGCTGGAGAGTTAACAGTCATTACAATTACAGGTGTCAAATACTACCTTTCTCAAGCAAACCCAGCACACTACACACCCCACTTTTCCATATATTATTGCTGGAAAGAGAAAGTACAAGAGGCAGAGGGCAAAAGGGAGAGATTTGAGCTTATTGAGAAGCCAGATCAGCCCACTAGGACACATTTGTCTTTTAAAAGAACAGGAAGCTAAATCCATATCTATCGAATCAGGAGAACTTTAGGTCCCTTTAGATTAAAAAGCAAGACTAGTCTTTTCTGCCTTTTTTTTTCTTTCCTTTTTTGATTACCAAACCTTTCTCTTCGTCCAGCTCTTCTTCCATTATGATGGTTCCAGAAGTATATTTTCTATCAGAATGGAAAGAAATGATCAGAGCTAGTCTGAAGTGACCTTTAGAACTATTTTGGAGTCCTTAGCACAATGCTTGTCTTTCTTGGGAGAGGATTTTGAGATTTCCTCATTTTTTAAAAATATCCCCATGTCTGTATGGAGATCCAGATAGACGCTGGGTGCATGACAGGTTCAGCCTCTTACGTAGCTGTATTGTATTCAGTCTAGCCAGCAGTAGAAAATCCTTTTACCCAAACTGTTCTGTCAAATAAAGAGTCTGGAGCAGGTAATTCTAGGAATGTTTTTTTGTGCCCAAATGGACATAATAGTCAGGAAGACACTTATACCATGCATACATGTAGGGAATAGCTTTAAAACTTAAAATTTTTTTTAAGATTTTTTTTTATTTATTTGAGAGAGAGAGAATGAGAGAGAGAGAGAGTATGAAAGGGGGAGCCTGATGCGAGACTCGATCCTAGGACTCCAGGATCATGATCTGAGCTGAAGACAGTCGCTTAACCAACTGAGCCACCCAGGCGCCCTAAAACTTAAATTTTAATCACGTCAGAGCTAGTTAGAGTTTTCAGCAGGTATAAACGGTGAAAAGTGTTTTAAAAAACAATTCCCAATTATTCATATATTGATTATTTCCGATTTAGGCCTTTCGAACTGTAAATGAATCCTGTTGGTCAGAATAACATAGTGGTTCATCTTTTAGGCTCTGAAATCAGGTATTTTGGGTTATGAATCTTGGCTTTGTTACTATGAGTATCTGTGTGGACTTGGGAGTATTTGTAAACCTTTTAGGCCTTAGTTTCTGCATCTGTAAAGTAGACATAGTAACCTATTTCAGATAATTGTATGGAGGATTCCTGAGTCATCCGTGAAAAGCCACTTAGCCCAGTGTCTGGACTTAAGAAGTCCTAGGTAATTTTTAGCTATTATCTTTATTGTTGTCTGTATTCTAAACCCTTATTCTATACCATTATACTAAATGTTTCCTCAAGCCATTATACTAAATGTGTCCTCATTCTAAGGAGAATATATGGCACATCTGTGATGAACACATCCAGATCATTACACATTGTTGGTATATCACTTAGGAAGTTCCAAACCATATTTGTAAGCACACTCTGGGGAATGTCCTCCCGATGTCCTTGCTTGTAGCCAAATTAAAATTTTGGTTCTCACATTTCATCAGTGAGTGGGAAATCAGGGAATAACCCAGTGAATACCTGTGTTAGTCAACACCCCCCACCTCCACCCCGGGCCTCTGAAGTCCCCCACAGCTATTTCACATGGAGAGTCTTAACTTTGAGGAGGCTTCACTGATTTCTTCATTCATTCAACAGTAAGAGTTATTCAATTCCAGACCCTCTGTTTGATATGGACAGGGCAGGATTCTGCTTTTACTCTCTTAACTTCTGCTTGCCCTTTTTAGGAGAAGGTCGGGAATTGGAGCCTCCTTGTACACATGGGTTTGTTTCATTACAAGCCCTTGTTTCTTTCCCAAAGAACAAGAGGTGGCGAGGTGTTTCTTGCCCTGTTCTCCAGCCCTGCCTCCCAAAGTGATGAGATTTTGCTGCCTTCTTTCCATTACTCATGCTGAAAGAGAGTGTCCTGCATCTGGTTTGGTGCTGCAGCCAGAAAATGTGCAGATCATATGCTACACATAAAAATGTAATTAATGTCAGCAGTCATAATTGCAGGAAAGGACACAGCCAGCTTGCAGTAATCACTTTATTTAAGCACCTTATCACATGATCTTATTTCCCAATTTTAAAAATGTTAATAGAAGTGTGTAGTTTAGAGGGAACACAATAAAATGGTAGCAGTTGAATATGCTAAGTTATCTTTGTGTGTTTTAAATTATCTTCAAGTCTATCATTTCCCCATGGATTGTTTTCAGAGTATTCATGTTTTTGTCCTTCCTTGGTTTGCATAAATATGTGTACAAGTATAAGTTGATTTCTTCACCAATCATAATGACATCTGTACATTCCCTCTTACTGAATTTTAACTGTGCACCAAGCACTGTGCTCTGCATTTTTCACACATTTGTTCTTATGTGTGCTGCCCGTGAACAGGTATTATAATTCACATTTCAGGGAGGAGGAAATAAAAGACTCAAAGATATAAATTGTAGAGCCAGGCTAGTGGGTATGTATTTTGTCTTTGTCCATACGTCTTAGTTCAGAGTTACTGTGGTGACTCTGTTGGTATTTTTCCATGGTAACTGGAGATGTTATTCAATGCATAGGTAAGACACTTCTTAGAATTGGGACACTATGGTCTTGGCCCTATTCATTTCTTATGAAAATCTGAAGAATGACAGTTTTGGGTGAGGCAGCAAAATCTGCCCATCATCCAGTTATAGGCAGGGATTCAAAGCAGCAGAGACTGGTCCCAGACCACCGAGAATTACTCCACTTTGGCATAAATGCTGTAGGTTATCAGACGCACAGGAATTAATGATACCTTGGGTATCATTGATTGTGTGGCCCAATCTGAAGGAAGGAGACATTACTAGTAAAATTTGGAAATTTGTAGTCATTTTCTATTTTGATCAAGGCCAATCATATTCTACTTCAATACCCCAGTATGAAAAGAAAGAAAACAAAAACATTTCCTAGGGAAAAAATGTTGCATTGTCAATTAGACCGTTGAAAACATTCAGAGACTTTAATATAAGTCAATAAAAGATACCAGTCTACAACAGATCTCTAACACTCTAACCTTTTTTAAAGAAAAGTTCCGTAAGTTTTAAAAAATCTGAAAACTACCAATCTGTATATGAAAGAGTCTCTTTTTGAATATAAAAATATATATTCATTGTAGAAATTTAGAAAACATTAAAAAATGGAAATAATTCTCCATATTAACACTACCTGTGGTTGTTATCTTGGGCTATATCTTTTCAAAAGTATTTGTATACTACACAGATATGTACAAACATATTTGTGTAGTATACAAACATACATATATTTTACAAAATTTGAGATTTTGTTGCAGATAGCTCGGGAACTTGCCCTTTTCATGAGCATTTCCCATGTCTGGAAATAAGCCTTTAAAACAGGATACTTCATGCCCACATAGTGTTTCACTGTCTGCATGGCCATGTTCTTTTCCCGTTGTTGGACACTTCAAGCTTTCACACATCTATAGTGTTTTTTCTTTTCTTTTTTATTTATTTATTCATTCATTCATTCATTCATTCATTTGACAGAGAGCTATAACGAGAGAGGGAACACAAGCAGGGGGAGTGGGAGAGGGAGAAGCAGGCTTCCCGCGGAGCAGGGAGTCCGATGCGGGACTCGATCCCAGGACCCTGGGATTATGACCTGAGCCGAAGGCAGACGCTTAACAACTGAGCCACCCAGGCGCCCCTATGGTGTTTTTTCTTATGCTATATTCCTTGAAGTAGAATTGTTAGGTTAAAGAGTGGTATTAGAATATCATGCTTTGGATGAATTTTTATCTTTTGCCTTTTTGGAGTAAAGATGGTCATAGCTGTGATTTACCAGTGAGTAATCCATTTCCTGAAAAATAAATTTCCTATTTTATTAGCAGAGAGCTACCACATGTAATTTCGGATGCTAGTGCAATAGTAATAAATAATATAACAAGAGGAACTTTTTTCAGAGCATTTCAGTGCGGTGTAGCAGAAGAATTAAATGGAATGCTGGTGGCATCAGGGGACAGTTTAATTATTGATGGGACCTGGATAAATAAGTGTGAATAGTTCAAGCAAACACTACTATCTGGTTCTCTCGAGTTTTATTGACTATGGCTAGCTCATTTTTCTGGAAGTAAGTCAAAACTCTAATGTCTTACAGTGATGAAATTTTCTGAAATACTGGAGAAGATGTTTTTAATTTGTATTTGTAAGTCACTTACCAGTGTGGCTAGCACAGAGTACTTGAAAATTAACAGCTGTCAGTGCTGCTGTTCTTGCACTGATGTCGTTGCCTTTATTAGCGACAAAAGGACACGTGTGATTGACCTGGCTATAAATTTAGCAGGTGAGTTACTAGATAATAGCCTTCACCATCATCAGTTCAGAAGCTTTATTAAAGATTTTTAAAGAGGACACTAAACAGGTGATATATGTATGTCTCCTTGGAAAGTGATAGAATTGAAAACCTGACGTGAGCAAACTTGGACATTTTGTCATGCAGCGTGGTACGGTGGTCCTGACGCTCTCCTGTTAGTGGTTGAGCCCATAATTACATTGAGAACAGTTGTTGAAAAGCCCTTGAGACTTACTTGTGGTTTAAAAAAAAAAAAACAACTGGGGGCGCCTGGGTGGCTCAGTCGGTTAAGTGGCTGCCTTCGGCTCGGGTCATGATCCCCGGGTCCTGGGATCGAGCCCCGTGTCCGGCTCCCTGCTCGGTGGAGAGCCTGCTTCTCCCTCTCTCTCTGTCTGCCGCTCTGCCTACTTGTGCTTTCTCTTTCTGTGTCAAATAAATAAATAAAATCTTTAAAAAATAATAATAATAAATAAAAAAACCCTGGAAGTTGTATAGACCAAAATTATTTTAAATGAATATTTCTAAGTTACCTTTTTTCCTTCTGTTTGCTTATCTATGATTTCTGATATTTGTACAATGAACATATTTTATAAGATGCACAAGAAAAGAATTATTTATTGTAAACTAAAACCCTTAAAGAAACTTGGCCCAGAGTATACGAGTCAGTGTTTGCTGTAAAAAAAAAAAAAAAAAAAAAAAAAAAGTGGGTTACTATAAACAGTAACTAATTCCGCTCCAAATGCTGTTTGTTAATGAAGAGTTGGCCCGTTCTCCAGGTACACTTGAAAACTGTGCTTTGAACATACAGAATTCAGATGATTAAAATGAAGAGACATGGTATCAGGGAGCTTCTGAGCAAGATGGCAGGTTGCACATGGACCCCCAACTGTCTTACCTCCCAAATCACCTTTGAAATGACTTATCAAATATATAAATAGGAAGAATTGGAACAATCCTTTTAACTTCAAGCAGATCTCATTACTCCTTTCCTCACTCTCTTGGCTCCCACCTTACTCTGAGTGAGAGTCTGCACCCCCACCTCCCTTCTCTCACTATATTTTTCTCTAAAGCACTTATCTCTTTTTGACATATTGTATATTTACTTAATATTTATTCACTTCGTTTCCCCTCAATTTTAGTGTAAGTTCCTGAGGGAAGTATCCTTGTATCATTCACTGAAACACTGACTAGCACATAGTAGGTGCTCAGTTAATGTTTATTGAATGAATAAATAATGAATATTTACATTATACTAGAAACCAGAGGTGAGTGTCACCTACATAACAGAAATTTCAAGGCATTTCAACAAGATCCAGTATCAACGACTAGATTTAAGCAACACTATTATATGCAGTCTACTTCCCAAGAAGGAGAAATCAGAGGAAAATCACATGGGAAGTTTGTGGCAGAGTGGAAAAACTAAAGTACAAGCTTTCTGGTCAGAGGACTCAAAAGGGGTGTCCCAAGGAACCAGAAAGTACCAGGGAGATTACAGAGATGGTGAAGATTAAAAAAACAATCCCATGAAGTCTTTTTTTTTTTTTTAAGATTTTATTTTTTAGCAATCTCTACACCCAGTGTGAGGCTCTAACTACAACCCCAAGATCAAGAGTCACACACTCCACCAACTGAGCCAGCTAGGCATTCCCCATAAAGTTCTTTATGAACTCCTCAGCTTACCCCTGAGCTGGATATGCTTAGGTCTGATTTTAAGCAGTATACCTACCGTAGATTTTGAGAGCTGAGCCAAGGGATAGACCACTGCCTGGATTCCAGAATGAACACTGGATGGTACATGTACAGGACAGATCCAAATAGTGTTACAAAGATGTTGAAAACAGAACCTACATTGAAACTACAACCTATGGAAGGCTGGTCAGAATTTGCATCCTGAATCCAACCAGGTTGATTTCTTGATAAAACAAAAATATCAACATTTTCCATATGGTTTAAATAAGACTCCAAATCTCATAACATAGTATTCAGAATATCCGGAATACAATCAAAAATTACTCAGCATGTAAAGAACCAGGAATTATTTCAGTTCACATGGGAAAAGATAATCAACAGATGATCCTGAATTGATGCAAATATTGGAATTATCTACCAAAGACTTTTGAAGCAGTTACAATAAAAATGTCCCAAGAAATAAGGACAAACATTCTTGAAGTGAAGGGAAAGACAGAAAGTAACCAAAATTTTTAAAACTCACTAAATGGGTTCAATAGCAGAACGGAGGTAACAGAGGGAAGAGTCAGATTAATTTCTGTTAATCTTGAAGACAGATTCATAGAAGTCCAATCTGAACAACAGGGAAAAATTTTGAAAAAATGAACAGTGCTTCATAGACCTTTGGGACAATACCAAAAGTCTGACATTTGTATCAGCAGACTGCAGAGTCCCTGAAGGAGAGGAAAAAAGAGTTTATGCAGAAAAAATATTTGAAAAAATAATTGCAAGAAAACTTTCCAAATATGGCAAAGAAACCTACACATTTAAGAAGCTCAGCAAAATGCAAGCTTTTCATCAAAAGAATTAATCTTTAAAAGTCAATACCCAGATACATCATAATCAAACTGAAAACTAAAGAAAAAAAATATTGGAAGCAGCCAGAGAAAAAATGAGACCTTACTTATGGGAGAGCAAGAATTGGATGACCAGATTTCCCTACGCACTAAATGCCAATAGCACCTTACCATTTGTGACAACCAAAAATGTTTTCAGATAATACCAGATGTCCCTGGGCAGGAGGAGTTGGCCCAAGTTGAGAACAATTGATTCTTACTGAGTCCTCCATTCTCCCAAGCACATTTTTTTTTTTTTTAAAGAAATGTTCCAATTTGATTTTTCAATTACAGGGTTTACAACTCTAGATTAAATTAATAAACATGGAGTAGGTCAAAAGGTACCCAGCCTCTTACCTCCCATAAAGGGGTAAAAAATAGCATTCAGGGCGCCTGGGTGGCTCAGTTGGTAAGTGACTGCCTTCGGCTCAGGTCATCATCCCGGAGTCCTGGGATCGAGTCCCACATCAGGCTCCCCCTTCTCTGTGGGGAGCTTGCTTCTCCCTCTGCCTCTGCCTGCCACTCCCCCTGCTTGTACTCACTCTCTCTCTCTCTCTCTCTCTCTATGTCAAATAAATAAATAAAATCTTTAAAAAATAGCATTCAGAAATACCATTCAGTTACTTATAAAAGATCAGCACTTAATAAAATTCATTTTCAAGGAGCCCTATGGCTCTGAATTCTTACCATTCTCCTTATCCTAGAAGGAAATTGCAGCCTTAAGTAAAGAACCGATGAGGAGAGAACATTCCTACCATATGTCGAGGTGTCTGCAGTTGAGATCAACAAATTCTAAAGCAACCTGAAAACAGTATTCTGGTTGCTAGCCAAGGCTTCTTACCATTTGAAGACTATGTTTAATTTCACATTGTAGGATTCTAGAAGATTTCTAGCAGCTGTAGGAAATACCATATTGGGGGATATTGCACATAGAGTAAATATTTGAATTAAGAAACACTGGCGATACCTTGAATTATAACAACCCCAAAATATGCATTACAAACAGAACTGATTATGTCTGTCAGATTGATTTCAAAGGGAAAAAAAAAATTTATTAGAGAAGCAGTTAAATAGAGACAAGCAAAAATTTTGCCAACTAAATACATTGTCAGATGAACCTAGAAAGTTATGAAAATAAAAAATTTTGATGTTGAATATGTGAACTATATAGATTGGGGAAAACCAGTAATGTTCAATAATTGATAGTTAATAAATACATGCACCATTTTACTTTTTAAACTTTGATAGATTTAAGTGACCACAGACTCATAATTGGCTTAGTGCACTGGCTTGAATAAACATGCCCATAAAAATTTCATCTCTTTAGCTCTTAAGATGGATATTGCAGGGGTCTACTAAAATAATATTTTATTATTTGGCGAGGTCTTATAATTCCACTGAACAGTTATGACAAATCCATTGTAACTTCTACTTTTCTTTCTCTTTTCATTTTTTCTGAAACTTTAGGGAAATCAACTTTCTTTTTCAAAACAAAATAGACATTCTGTTTTACTATGCATTCAACAAACATGTATTATCATTGTGCAACAGGCACAATGGTGGGTTCTGAGGTTACAAAAGTAAGACACAAATCCTCAGTACACCAGGAGAGCTCATAATCTAATAAGGATAGGACGTATAGAGATAAAAATTACATTATAAATCAGTAATTGCTCTTACAGAGAAAGGACCTAAGACCACAAGAGCACAGAGGGGATTGTAAGGCATACTGCCTAGGAAAATGGAGAAAGATTTCACAGAGTGGCATTTGATCATCATCTTAAACTTACGTTTTACAGAGGAATTAGGACAAGTGCATTCTTTTATACAGAGAGAACAGCAAAGAACAAGGTCCTGGGGTTCTGATCAAGCCTAGCACATATCTAGGAAATGGTGGTAGGGGAAGATGATGGTAGGTAGGGCTCTTGGTGGCCCCATCTGCCTAACTCTTAACAGTAGTGAGTTGTAAAGATATATTAGGCCACCTCCTTTTTTGTAAAGATATATTAGGCCACCTCCTTTTTGCCTTAACCTAAACCTCACATCAATTACACAGCTGGCTGGGATTAGGAACGTAGCCTATAGGTTGGAGAAGCATACACAGTGGGTTAACAGCTGTCTGAGATTTAGAAAGGCATATTTGGTGGGGGTGCAAGGGGCTGGAGTACAAGAATTTTCTTAGCTTGAGGAATTGGTAGGTTGTCATCTAAGCAACCAAGGAAACCAAGAGAGACTTCTACTCAGGGATACGACATAATCAGCTTTGTTTGTTGAAAGCATTGTGAAGAGTAAATTGGAATGAGAAGAAGCTGGTCTTGGGGAAAGCTATTGCATTATTAATCTGGCTGGTCATTTTTGCTGTGTCATGAATTATGGCTAGAGAGTAGTTCAATGCTTATAATGATATTGTCTTCAAAAAGTGTGCATCTGCATAGATTGAGAATTATTTGAATGCTTCGTTATTGTTGCTGTTGTTTTATAAATGGTCTGTCCTAGTCAGATTTTCTTAAGGCTTTTACTCTTTTATCTGATGGCTCTTTACCCTATTGGAAAAGAAAAAGAATCTAATAGTGATTCCAAGATTCCTGGGCTTATAATAACCACACAGACATGGGTTTGGACTGCTTCCACAAAACAGGGCAATTGCAAATGACTGTAAGTCACAGGGGTGGGGGGTGTTGTCTCCTAATAATCCTTTCAAGATTTTAGCCTCTACCCCTTGAAGTATAAAGTGTCTTTCGTACCACTAGCTGCAAGACAGTAATAATCTCGGGGGCAAGGAGAATGCTATCTGATTTCTTTAAACTGTGTCACGTAAGGAACAAAGACACTGGGAATGTTGAGTAGAAAGAAAGTACTTAAGCCTTAGCTAGGACAGAGTAGCTGTCTTCACATATTTGAAGACCTGTCATATAGAAGATAGCTTACAATTAACTAGCTCTGTAAGTCTACAGGAGTTAAGACCAATGATAGAATAAGAGGGGAGACAAGTTCCTGAAACTAAGGAAGACAGTCTAACAGTTACCGCAGTCTGATGTCAGCAAGGGGGAGCTCAATGGAGTTTGTTTTGTTGTAGCTTTGGAATGGACTTTACCTCCTTGTTATAGTACCTCAAACAAAATTTAAGTATTCTAGAAAGTAAATCTTGAATTATGTTGAAGTGACCATCTGAGACATACCGAGTTGAAAGTCAGTATGAATACACTTGTGTCAGCATTTAGAAAAATGGAGGGTGACTTCATGAGATGAAACAAGGATATGACACTGAGCTGATAATAGCATCATTATGACAGAACTTATATTTATGGAGTTCTTCGTATGTGCCAGATACTCTGTTGGGCACAAACAGTGGCTATCTCATTTAATCCTTTTAAGAATCCTAGGAAGTATACAATTGACTCTTGAACAACATGAGGGTTAGGGGTGCCAACCCCCTTCATAGTTGAAAATCTGCATATAACTTTTGAATCTCCTAAAACTTAACTACTAATAACCTACTGTTGACTGGAAGCCTTACCGATAACAAAAACAGCCAATTAACACATATTTTGTATGTTATATGTATTATTTACTGTATTCTTACAATAAAATGAGCTCGAGAAAAGAAAATGTTATTAAGAAAGTCATAAAGGAGAGAAAATACACTTACAGTACTGTACTGTTTTTATTGAAAAAACCCCGCGTGTAAGTGGACCCATGTAGTTCAAACTTACATTGTTCAGGGGTCAACTGGATATTTTAATATTCTCTATTTTACAAATGAGAAAACAGCTCAGAGAAGTAAAAGCTATTTAAATAGTCTGACCCTAGACCATATTGAAGGTTTTGGGTTTTTTTTCATCTTTCAGGTAGGCTGTCATCCCATCTACATTTGCCCACTAGCCACAAATATTTTCTAAATTTCTCTGGTTGTATTCAAGGAGCCAAGTGTTTGATGAAAAGACACTTACCTGTGGGAATTTGTTTCTTCTTCCATCCTTTACTTAAATACATGGTTAGTTCTATAGACCACTTGTAGTTCTGAGATGGTACTATTAGTTTTAAGCTAAATACATATCTGTAAAGGAAGATTCTGATTTAGGTTAAATTCTTTTTTTTTTTTTTTAAGATTTATTTGAGAGAGAGAGCACGAGCGGGGAGGGGGGTGGGGCAGAGAGAGAGGGAGCCCCAATGTAGGGCTCCATCTCAGGACCCTGAGGCCACGACCCGAAAGGCAGATGCCTAACCAACTGAGCCACTCAGATGCCCCTAGGTTAAATTCTTGAAGATTGATTAGTTTATTAAATTTTGAGTTTGGTTCAAGATTTGGTAGAATGAGTGAGTACATGAATCAATGAACTTTTATTAGTATCTCAAAGAATCTCTGCCTTTTGCTTACTAATTCAATGGATGACTTATAAATGAACAAATCTACTTAATTGATGTATTTCTGTAAACAGTCCCTGGATTTTTCTTACCGCAGTGCTGTTAAGATGGAGATATTACACAGTGTGGTTCCGTACACAATGTGGTCTAGTTTGCTTCACCACAGACTCTACTCCTAACCCCAGCCAGTGGTGCCATCGATAGAAGCTTTTGGTCACACTGAGAAGCAGTGTGGCTTAGGATCCCTGCCCATGACATCTGCCACAGGAGAGAAAGACAGTTGGCTTTGGTAATAAATTTGTAGACTCAGGTTCATATACTATAGAAAATAAATTATTATATCCTTTCCATGCTAATAAATATATTCTTACTATGCTAATACAAAGAAATGTTAATAAAGTTGAGTTGATAAATTTTTGTAAAGTGCATACATATTGAAAAAATGTTCTGGAAATACACATTTTTTCTATTTTTAGTTAATTATATTACAGTCTGAACCAGAATTTCATCACACATTCTCTTTTTAATTGGGTGGGTTTGTTTATATCAGCTACTGAGAATTTATGCCTAAGTGATTATTCATTTAGTGACACTAAAAAGGTATTTCGAATTTATCACCATTTTGAGTAGAAAAATAACCCTAGCATGAAAAATTGTGTTTCTTGGAGAGTTGAGGGAATGCAAGCTGAAGATGAAAACAGTTGTCTCATCTCCTTTATTCCCTGTGGGATTCCCTGTGGGATTGTCTCATCTCCTTTATTCCCTGTGCATCTTGAGTTACTTCATCTGTCTGTTCTGGTGCTGTGTGTACCTGGGAGGTTATGAGTGACGTTGGTATATAAGTGCCTTGCACCTCTCAGATTGCTGGCTTTCAGGCTCAACTTTCACAAGCAGCAGCAGGCCTTTTTCACCTGGGTGCCAAATGCCACATTTGCCTAGCAATTTATTAGTAAATAGACTAGGAGATGTTCCAGGTACATCCTTGAAGATTAAGTTTTGTCTTGTTTCAAAACGAAGTTCTGTCTCCCATGCATCTATGATTCTGATTTTCCCACATTTTCTCATGGCATGGAGTTTTGTCTAAGAGAATATTGATTGGTTTTCTCCTCAGAAATGAAGTAGATTGTGAGGCTAATTCCACGCACTGATACTTACTTGTGCGTTGTAATAAACACAAAACCACGTCCCTTGACGGATAGAAGGGAAATGTATAGAAACACTATTAAGTGTTATCCAGAAGCTTGGTTCCGGCTATTAAGACCATCCGAACTTTCTCCATTAGGCATTTTGGAGGATGCTGTTGCTTCTGTCTTCCGAGTTTACGTGATTTAAAAGAATCTGTTATTATAAAGACACATGAACAGGAGCCTTGGAAACTTAAAAGCACACACACTGTGGAAGGATGAACTGACCCTTTTAACCAAAATTTACATCCAAAACTCACTGAGCGTGAGACACTAAAGTCATTTAAAATCTTCTCATTAAATATTTAATCTGGTTTTCCTCTTTCTCTCTTATTCTCACTCTGACTCAGCATAAGGTCAGCATCCTGGTCATCACAATGGATTTACTTTAAAAATACCTCTGTGAGAAGCCAGAAGCCCTCTGAATTGGTCATTTAATCCAACCACATAGATCCCTTGATTGATTGCTCAGTGTACTCACATGTGGTTGTATTAATTATGCTCTTTCTTCTGCCTTTCTCTCTCTTATTTCTGGGAGTTTCCAGGGAGCAAGTCTGCAGGCCTCCAGAATTAAAGATCCTGGCCAGGGCCCACACAGTGTAGTGCTTATTACGGTGCTCTGTATAGAAAGTTGTTGGAGCATGTCTGGCTCTTCCGTGAGACTTTAAACTGTGGAGGGCAGACACCATGCTTTATTTACTCAGGTCTGGGTCCATTCATTCAACAAATGTGTATCTAGAATCTATAGTATGCCAGCTACCCAAGCAGGCCCGGGACATAGTGCCTGCTCTCAAAGAAACTCTCTGTTTATGAGGAGAGAAAGAAATGTGGTAAGTGTAATATTAGTGGGTAGCATCAGCTTCACACTCACTGTATGCCACGTTTTGTGTTAAGTATCAATAAGGACCATCCCAATAAAACTCTGACATAGAAACTACTGGTGTCTCCATTTTGCCATTGAAAAAAACTGAGGTCTCACAAAATTATTTAACTTAGGCACAGACTATAACAGGTTTGATAATAGGCAGTTCGATTTTAGAGTATGAACTCTTAACCACTAAATTATACAACCTAAGAGTGGTGAAAAATGAATATATTATAAAATCACAGAGAAGGGGGCGCCTGGGTGGCTCAGTCTGTTAAGCATCTGCCTTCAGCTCAGGTCATGATCTCGGGGTCCTGGGATTGAGTTCTGCATCGGGCTCCCTGCTCAGCAGGAAGTCTTCTTCTCCCTCCCCACCCCCGCTCATGCTTGCGCTCTCTCTCTTTGAAATAAATAAATAAAATCATTTTTTAAAAATCACAGAGAAGGGAAGATGTCGTTTCTTTCTTTGGGAGTCAAGGTGACATTAAAAGAAGGTTTTCAGAGTAGCAGATAGGATTGTAGCAGGTAAGAAAAGGGAGGAGAGTCCTGACAGAGGGGGCCAGCCTGGGGAAAATACAGAGATGTAAAAGCAGGACAGGTGAGGTGGCATTTTATGACCAGGCTGAAGGATAATCGTTTGAGATTTGTGGAAGGTGAAGTAGGCAGGGGAGGTTATGGGTGATTTAAGAATTTTGAACTCTATCCTGAAAAAAATAGAGCAAGCCTTTGGAGGACTTTAATCAGAGAAAGGACATAATTAGATCTTTATTTTTTTTTTTTAATTCTATTCTAATGGCATGCAGAAGAATGGATCAGCCAGAATAGATAGGATTGATGACTCCTTCTTTAGGGAGAAGTGAATCGTGGATGAACCCGATTCTGACTTGAATGACACTGTTGTTCTGGAAGCAATAAAAATTCATTAGAACCCTTTTAGAAAATGATCTTCTGATATGTATCAGGGGTCTTAGCAATGTCAATACTTCCATCCTACTAATCTCATGTCTGGGAATTGAGCTTAAGGATACAACATAAAATGCAAGATACGCCCTCAGACCAGCATTTATGATAATAGTTCACAGTGCTTAAGGCAGATTGGTAAAATTGAATGAATAAGTAAATAAATGATGAATGGTTAATGGAAAATAGTAATGGAAATTTCGGTAAGCATAATAGAAGAATGGTTAATATACATTCACTGGGTAGTTACTATGAATCCAGTAACAATGGTTCTGAAAATTACGTAAGTAGATGGGGAAATGTATTGTAACTGAAAAAAAAAGCAGAGTAGAAAAAGATACTCCATGGGGCGCCTGGGTGGCTCAGTTGTTAAGCGTCTTGCCTTCGGCTCAGGTCATGATCCCAGGGTCCTGGGATCGAGCCCCGCATTGGGCTCCCTGCTCAGCGGGAAGCCTGCTTCTCCCTCTACCTCTGCCACTCCCCCTGCTTGTGTTCTCTCTCTCGCTGTGTCTCTCTCTATCAAATAAATAAATAAAATCTTAAAAAAAAGAAAAAGATACTCCATTATTATAGAATGATTATAATGCAGACCTATGTTTAGATGAAAAACTTGAAGGAAATACATCAAACTGTAATAGTAGTGGGTGTGTCCCTCTGTTCTCTATTTTTCCAGCGTTCTTCAGTGTACTTAATTCATTTTTATAATGCAAAAAGGTATAACACTTTGGGACTGTTAAATTTAAACTTATGTCTGAGGTGTCTGAAACATCAAAGTGACAATAAATAATATACAATTAGAAATAGGCTTGGTATTCAAGTCTCGGTTTACACATTGGAGACAATACATGACAACTGAATTGAAGCTCTAACCATTTTCCTTCTCCTTGGGTCAGAATCTCAGAGTCTTATTGTAATGTATTAGAAGTTTTACCATCACTGGAACTTATATAGACTCACATTAATGGGGGCAGAAACCCAATTCTTCCCGTTTCCAACTCCATACCTGAAGCAGTTGAGGGGGGGGCTCTCCTGCCCTTTGCAAAAGTAGTTTTAATCTACCAATCTCCAATAACATAGAAAATACCTGATTTCAAGCATATATCATTTCATTGTTATTCTTTTCTCTTGTAAGGGGACATTGATTGCTTTTCTTAATATCGAGGTATCATTTTTCTTACTTAGCAGTTCTTGCTCAAGGATCAAGGGTCTGCTTCACTGTTTTCAAATTTTTAATGAAATAGAATGCAGAGGCATATTTCACCTACTGAATTTTGATGGGCTTTGATAATCCAGATATTTTCTTTTTTTTAAAGATTTTATTTATTTATTTGACAGAGAGAGAGACAGCTAGAGAGGGAACACAAGCAGGGTGAGTGGGAGAGGGAGAAGCAGGCTTCCCGCCGAGCAGGGAGCCGGATGCTGGGCTCGATCCCAGGACCCTGGGACCATGACCTGAGCCAAAGGCAGACGCTTAACGACTGAGCCACCCAGGTGCCCCAGATAATCCAGATATTTTCTAACTGGAGGGTTTCCGTTCATTAGTCTAATATTGCCAGCACTCCCTGTGTGCCCCAGTAGGCATGTTTTGGTTTAAGATCATTTCTTTTGGGGTCTAGAGTAGCATTTTGAAGAAGGGATTGTTTTTCACCATTTGTGTAGTAATTTGGAGACATGTGTAAAGTTGAGGTGGGGCTCACATGAGGTGATCCTTTCACTGTTTCCATGCTCTCAGCACAGGCACCATGCCCCAGCACTTGGACGAGGACTTGATGTCGTGTCCAGCCCGTGTGTATTTGTGAATTCACGTTTCAGGATTAGTCACGTGAACTAGTGCTTTGGAGCACAGTCCAGTTCTGTAACAACCTTTGCAGACTAAAGAAGTTGTGTTGGGAAGATAGTAGTTAGTTTTGAAGTTATTTCCTAGACCATGGAGGATTTGGACTGTGATTTAAAGCAAACAGGCAGCGACTTTGGTTGTGTGTCATGAGGCTAGGCAGGGGTTTACCAACCTGAAAGGAACTCCCCACCAACTTTTCAGAACATCTAAAATTCCCATGGGAACCAGGATCCTTAAGTCCTCTTTCATGATTTGTTTATATCTTTTCATGTTGACTTGAGGAAATTTCCATTTCCTAGTGGATGTTCGATTAATTCATCTAGTACCACTAGTGGTGGGACCCCCATGAAAATGGAACGTAGAAATTACCGGTAAGTATAGTGTACCTATGTGGCAAGGGGCTACGGATGGAAGTAAAGCCGGAGGGCTAGAGCACAATACTTGAGGCCCTTCCAAATCAGGCGTCACCTGGAGAGATCTAATGGCCAGGGCAGTGGGGAGGGACAGGAAAATCAAATCAACCAGTATCTGCCAAGCACTTTCTACATGAAAGTCAATGCAGCAATTGTCCTCACAGACCATGAGAAAGAAAAATACAACATGGCCTTTTTGCTCAAGGAAGTTGCCATTACAAATAGTGTCTGGGAAAGAAATAATTATAATATTTATGGGATGTTTACTGTGTGTTAGGTATTAATCTAAATGCTATGTATGTGTTGTCTGATTAATGCTCTCATCAACCCTATGAGATAGGCACAATGACTATATTCAGTTTACAGATCTGGAAACTGAGGCCCATGGGAATCCAAAGTCTTTGAAACTTAAGACCCAGGCATTCTGACTCCAGAGTCCTTGCTTTTAAGCGTTATGCAATATGGCCTCTTAGACAAATTTTTTTATATTTCAGGGCCTCTGGGAAAAGGTGAAAGAAAAATGTAAGAGTATGCTTGGTAGAGCACAATTTGTGATGCCAGATTTCTTCTACTCGTTACCTGAAATCTTATAAAATGTGAAATGTACAAAGAATCTTCTTGCTTGTTCTGAGATATTTGACCTAAGATAGCTTGGCAGGACTCTTATCACCCCAAACCTAAGTCTTCAATCTGATTTTAAATATTCTTGTTTAAGGCTAATCGGACCTAAGGGATTTTTTGTTGTTGTTATTGTCCTAAGTCTTTGCCAAGAAATACTTTATTTTTGGACTTTCTACCTGAAATGTGGACAGCTGAGCAGAGTCACTTAGTGGCCTTTGATCCCATTAGAGAGTTCTGAATTGGTGACCCAGATCCTTGGATGAAATTTGATATTAAAATAACACCAAACTGAAGACATAGGAGATTGCGGTGTAATGTATACGGTCAGAATAACCAAGACTTGAGGAAAATTAAATGAGTTTCATTTGGCTTCATTTGCTCACTTGTGACTTTTCTTTCACCCTTGAGTGATTCATAATCCACCTCTTCACATATCAGGGACACAGCAAAACATAAAGTCTCTAACTCCAATTTAAGGATTTTAGAAGTTAGCAGAGCTTGATAAACAGCAGTACTCTTTAACACGTCAAGAAGACCCAGTGACTAGTGCTGCTAATGAATTTGAATTCCTCAAAATTCGGGTATTGCTCTGATGTCATCTTCCCACACTGTTTTATCTTTCAAGAGTTTTTGCTTCATCACATTTGGCCTTTTTTGAGGGAGGCCTGACCTAGTGACTGTCGTGGGTTTGCAGATGGACTGTGTTTCATCCAGATCCTAATATTTTCATTTTTTTAAGATTTATTTATCTGAGAGAGAGAGAGGGAGGATGAGTGGAAGGGGCAAAGGGAGAGAGAATCCCAAGCAGACTCCACACTAAGCACAGAGCCCGGCATGGGGCTCTATCCCATGACCCCCAGACCATGACCTGAGCTGAAAGCAAGAGTCAGACGCCCAACTTTCTGTTCCACCCAGGCGCCCTCCCTTACATTTTCTTAAGAGTGGCCTGTGGGACTTTCCTTTCTCCTCTCTCACCAGTGGCCAGCATTCAGCAGTTGTAGTAACTACTTGAGCTATTACACAGACACAGTATTTCAGCTTGTGTGTGGATTTATTTAGCAAGTGTTTATTGGAAGCTTCCCATGTGCGCCAGCAGGACCTGGTCTAGCCAGGGAGGGAATGCCGCCTTAAATACCATACCATTGGTGCCTCACCTGCCCTCCCTCGTCCTGGCCTGGTTCCCAAGCACTGTGCAGGACACCAGAGTCACAGAGCTGGTAAAGATATGGGCCTTACCCCCAGTGCAGACAGTCCAGTGAGGGACACATAAATGATCCAGTGGATGTTGTTCTTGATTTAAACTGTAGATGAAGCCACACTACATTTTTTCCACTCTCTGTAGCTGACTACATCATGAACTCAAAACAGGAAGAAAATAAAAATTAATTTGGATATATCATTTCCTTTAAAATAACTTATAGATTTTGCTGGAAAAAATATTCAAATACTCATATATCAAAGTCACAGAATTAGCCTAGGGAAGACTGTTTTGAATGCTGGTTATTTACCAACTGAGCAGAAGTGTAGAACTCTTTTTCATCTTAATGAAAATAATAAATGCAGATGAGCACCAGGTGTTGTATGGAAATGATGAATCACTAGATTGTACACCTGAAACCGATATTACACTGTATGTTAACTGACTGGAATTCAAATAAAAACTTGAAAAAAAAGTTAATAAATCCAGAAGCAAAAGTATATGGATGATAAGTGGCCTCACCATCTCACTGCTTTGAAAGTGCTTTCTTAAAGTTAAAATTATAGTCAGTCAAATAGTTATTTTGAAAGGGAGAGTTAATTTCTGTTTTGGTTTCTAACTTAGCTTTTCGGGAATCAGAAAATTTCTTTGTGACAGTACTAAGATGGGATGCTGGAATTCATCTTTTTTTTTTTTTTTTTTTTAAGTAGGCTCCACACCCAGTGTGGAGTCCCAATGTGGGGCTTGAACTCATGACCCTGAGATTAAGACCTGAGCTAAAGTCAAGGGTCAGGCATTCAACCAGCTGAGCCACCCAGGCGCCCCTATTTCTGATTCTTTAATGAATAATGCAACTAAGTAAAATTCTGTTCTGAAAACTTACTTTTTCTTTCTTCTTGATAAAGTCTGACTCAGATGGTGGGAGAGCCATTCAGACTCTACTTATTTGCCTCTACCCAGTCTCTGGTGACAGTTGGTGCACACATCTAGTATCTAGAAAGGGCCATTTAGCTAGAATCAAAAAGATAAGAAATACCTGTTGGCAAGTATATGGAGTAAAGAGGACCCTCGTGCACTGTTGCTGGAAATGTTAATTGGTGCAGCCACTGCAGAAATCAAAATATTAAAAATAGAGGGACACCTGACTGGCTTAGTAGGTGGAGCACGCGATTCTTGATCTTGAGTTTCATGAGTTCAAGCCAAATAGGATGTAGAGATTACTTAAAAATGAAATCTTTAAAAAAAAATTAAAAATACAAGTATCATATGATCCAGTAATTCTGCTATAGGTTATTTACCCAAAGAAAATGAAAACACTCATTCAAAAAGATATATGCACCCCTGTGTTTATTGTAGAATTATCTACAATAGCCAAGATACGGAAGCAACCCAAGGGTCCATTGATAGATGAATGGATAAAGATGTGGGGGGTGTGTTTGTGTATATATAGTAGAATATCACTGAGTCATAAGAAAGAATCAGATCTTGCCATTTGCAACAACATGGATGGACCAAGAGAGTATTATGCTAAGTGAAATAAGTCAGACAAAGAAAGATAAATACCGTATGATTTCATTTACATCTGGAATCTAAAAAGCAAAACAAATAAGCAGAAACAGACCCATAAATGTAGAGAACAAACTGGTGGTTGCCACATGGGAGGGAGGAAGGGGGATGGGCAAAATGGGTGAAAGGGAGTGGGAGATAGAGGCTTCCAATTATAGAATGAATAAGTTATGGAGATGAAAGATACAGCATAGGGAATATAAATGATACTGTAATAACATTGTGTGGTGACAAATGGTAGCTGCACTTGTGAGCACAGCATAACATACAGAGATGTTGAATCACTATGTTGTACACCTGAAACTAATGTAACATTGTGTGTCAACTATACTGTAATTAAAAAGAAAAAGGGCGGGGGGGGGGTGCCTCACTGGCTCAGTCAGTAGAGCATGTGACCCTTGATCTCAGGGTCTTGAGTTCAAGCCCCATGTTGGGCACAGAGCTTACTTATTAAAAAAAAAAAAAAAGAAAGAAAGGAAAGAAAGGGGGCAGCTTGGTCAAAGATGTTTATTATTTAGGGGTATGCTGGCCTTCCATTGTATTATATACATTCTTCTATTTTCAGGCACTGGACTTTTTAAGATATAAATAATTTAGAAACAAGTTTCTATTACATTTTTAAATATTCTTAATTTCTTCTTAATTATAGAGCAAAGAGATTGCATTCCAACTTCATGAGGATCTGATGAAGGTTCTTAATGAACTCTATACGGTAAGCACGTAATCTTTCTTCTTTTGCAAGAATCCTTGGTTTAGAATTTTGGTTTGCAGAACACTGCTCTTACTAGAATTTATTCTAAGCTAGGGTGTTGATGGATGCTTCTCTGGTTGAAATGTGGAACCAAGTGGATAGATGCACACTACTACATTTTGCCATGCCCTCTCAATTTGGGGAGACTGTATTCAAGTAAATATGTATATGAGTTAACACACTTTTAAGGAACTAGAGTATAAGTGTCCCAGTAAGACATGTTTTTAACTGGTTGGATTATAGGTGATCTGTACATATATTTAATTCCAGAGTATTTTGTCTTAAATTATTACCATTCTTGAATTAGCCATTCTGGGATTTGAGCAATTTAGAGTTGCTTTATTCTGTTACTTTAATTTTTTTCCCCATTTCAGTTAAATTGGTTAATGACCTAATATATTAAAATATATTAAAATTTTGGGGAGGTATATATTTTTCTCCTTGGCAATAATTTGCTTTTTTGAATTTAAATTTTATTCAGGTTACTGCCTATAATCATAAGAAATTAAATAATTTAAAGCTATTTTATTTAAAAAAAAAAAAAACCAGTGAGGTTGCAGGTTGGAATTAGTCATATGTCCATGTAAATTTTTTTACACTTAATGATCATATTATTAAACACAAATTCCTCCTGGAGGAATATGACGAGTTTTTATTTTACAAGAGAGAATAACATAATGAGAAATGAGTAATATTAATTTGTTATAGCTATAGATATTTGCATTTTTATTGTACAAGATTATTTGAATTCTTAATAGGCAAATTAAACCTGAAACATTATTAATATGT
The DNA here is from genome assembly GCF_004348235.1 of Phoca vitulina. NCBI lineage: Eukaryota > Metazoa > Chordata > Mammalia > Carnivora > Phocidae > Phoca > Phoca vitulina. The sequence continues at coordinate 9,312,712 of NW_022589726.1, read as the reverse complement.
TTCTTGATTTACAAATCCCATTTGTTCTTAAAAACCCATGTGTGTAAAATGCAATTTTGTAAATTGTTTTTAATGCTCCATTGATACTTGCTAATTAAAAGACACTGTAGTTTTAAGCTTTTTATTTATAAAATGAGTCATATTCTTATAAAATTCACTTTCCAATTTTTTTGTACATGTGTGATAAATTTGAATTTTTTAAATTTATTTTAGAGAGAATGCATGTGGGGGGGTAGGGGGGAGGGAGAGAAAGTCTTAAGCAAACTCCACACTGAGTGCGGAGCCCCACATGGGGATCAGTCTCACGACCCTGAGACCATGACCTGAGCCAAAACCAGGAGTCAGTTGCTTAACCAACTGCCACCCAGGCGCCCCACTAATGAAATTGAGTTTTTGATGATAAAGGCCATTTATTAGCTCATGTTTTTTGTGTGATTTGTTAATTTCTGATACCCTAATTTGGCAACCATTTCTAGATTTAGAATTTATTTTTTATTTTTATTTTTTTTAAGATTTTATTTATTTATTTGACAAAGAGAGAGAGAGAGCACAAGCAGGGGGAGCAGCAGAGGGAGAGGGAGAAGCAGGCTCACCAAGCAGGGATCCCGATACGGGGCTCAATCCCAGGACCCTGGGATCATGACCTGAGCCAAAGGCAGACACTTTTGGTGACTGAGCCACCCAGGCACCCCTAGATTTAGAATTTAAAAGTTAAGTGAGCATCATGCCTCTGAGACATCCAAAGAAGAAATTCTGTATCTTCTTCCATTGAACTGTTCTAAGATGAGAGCTCTGTGGCATTTTCCTTGTGGATCCCTTTGCTTAGACATTGTTTTGCCTAGAAATATAAATCAATCTCTAATACTTTAAAAAATAGATCTGCTGATTGTCATGACTTCATAGACAAGAGCATGTTGATTATGGTCTGAAGCTAGTAGTACTAATCAAAGCAACAATGGCAAAGTAAACTTGGTTGTTGAATATGAGGAAAATCAGTAAAATGTTATGAAAATTTTATCTCAGAGGGATTTGCATAGTGAAATTTTTCCTATATTAAGCCTATCAAATGGACTTACACATTTATCAGACTCTATGTAGATGAATCCAGTAAGCTGACTCAGAACTCTCATCCTTTTTTATCAGTCTGAAAGCCTAAGGGAGCCAGGTTCTAGAAAAGGCCACTTGGAGTTGAATGACCCTGTCAGAGTCATTTAACCTCTCAGGATCAGTTAAGGAACTAAGGGATAGTGGAGATGAGCAGTGAGGTTCTAATTAGGTAGTCTTTAGATCACTTTAAACTCTTGGGAAAAAAATTCATCTTGGGGCACGTGGGTGGCTCAGTCAGTTGAGCATCTGACTGTTGATATCGGCCCACATCTTGATCTTGGGGTTGTGAGTTCAAGCCCCACATTGGATTCCACACTGGGTGTGGAGTCTACATTTGAAAAAAAAAGATCTTAACCAGAGAGCATGCTCACCCGAGGTCAGAGGTCATGTTCCTTTGGGAAAGACCTTCATATTACACACACACACACACACACACACACACACACACACAGAGTTTACTATAAAAGATGATGATGTTTGGTCTCTCTTGCACTTTAAATTCAGATACACAAATTCTGTCTTGTTGAAATGACATCTATTCATCATACATATTCAGCTTACATTCAGAAAGAAAAGATGAGGAGTATTTGAACAGGGGACCAGGAGTTGGGGGAATGTGGTTGAGGTTCCTTGTGCAACCACTGACTGGTCATGTGCAAATGACCATCTGAGTTATATCATGCATAGAAGTTTGTACAACTGATGAGGTAATAATGATTGCTGAAGCAACAGATACAAAATATGTAGCCTTAAGCAACTGAGGATGCTATTTAATTGCCTTTTCTGACGCATATTCACTCCTCCCTTTTTTTTTTTTATCCCTTGATACTCCTTGGGAGTCAAAACATTTTGAAAAGTACATTAACTTCCTTATACCAGCGGAGTTGGAGTGCTTTATTTTAAATTACAATCAACCTTAGTGGTGAGCCGTAGGTGTGGACTTCCTTACTCAAAGATATTTCTCCCAGAGGCCTCTTGGTTATTCCAAACATTCCAGACATTCAGAAGGTTTTGTCTTAAATAAAATACAGACACCCAGAAAGAGTCAAAAGAAATGCCTTATGATCATGTATACCGTAGAGTGAGCCATGTTTTATCAGATGCTTTGAGTACAGGTTGTGTGCCTCAGACGTAAAGGCTGGACTTCCAGACAGGGGAGAGGGGATGGTGGCATCAGAGTGCCATCCGGAAGGGGAGGAAAGGCTTGAAGACATGCATCCCCTTTTCTATATTTTTTCCTCAGCCTTGCCTTTATTTGCAGAAACAGGGCCTCGGGATGATCATGTCTCACCTTGAAGACACGTAGGGCAGAGAGAGCAAATTCTCTTATTCAACCGTTGTGTTCTGTATTCAGGCCCTCACCAGATTGGATGAGGTTCACCCACATTGTTACGAAGACTAATTTATTTATTCAACAAACATCTTTTAAATGCCTGTTACAGTACAAGGCACTTTGGGATACCCTGGGGATGTAGGTATGAATAAAAACAGGCCACTTACTTCTTCCCAAGGCATTTATATTCTGGTGGGGAGAAACAGACAGTAAACAAATAAATGTATAGTATGGCAGGTATAAGTGTTAAGAGAAAAAATAAAGCTGAGTTAATACAGATGAGGCATTCAGAACAGCACCTGGCCCATAGTAAATGCTTAATAAATGTTAGTTGTAAGTGTCATCCTGGTCATGTCATCCTCTTCATCATTAGTGGAGTGGGGATGGTAACAGTTCCTTGTCTGTGGAGATCCGGGATGGCATCAACAGTAATTACACATGACTTTTACATATGTATATACACGTATACATATGGTTTTTCCTCATAATGGATATATATTAACTTTTGTACAAAAAAGAAAAAAGAAGGTAACTTCCCCTAAGAAAACCAAATCACTAGTAGATGTGAACAGGGCTGCCATCGGGTTAGTGGGGAGATGGAAGAGCAGAAACAGAACAAGGGTGACACGAAAAGTCAGAGGGGGCATTCAAAACAAAGTTTGCCTTCATCTGTCTGGTAAACAGTAGGTTAAAGTGCTAGATCTCTCTCCCCTGATACCAAAATCTCAAAAGGTTATGCTGCATTTTAGCAGAAAAACAATGATCTGTCCTCTATTAATATCTCTTTGCTTTGCAGCATTTTACTCAACATTTTACTCAGCATTTTAAAAAACGAAGAGCTGACCATCCTCAGTAAGCAAATTCTAACAAAGATTAACACAGATGGTCATGATAAATCCACATGAAATTGATTGTTAATTATGTGTAATTGATCATCACACTCCCTATACATCAGTGACACACATGGCTAGCCAGAGTCAAGAGGTAATCTATCCCCAGTTTCCATTAACATTATGGGGAAAGAACTGAGAAAATGAAGATTTATCCAGCCCTTATCATGAGGCAAGCGCATTATCCCATTCATTTCTTGCAGCAGCCCTATGAGGCAGGTATTCCTAATCCCAGTGTAATGAATGGGAACTGGGGCTCAGAATGATTAGCTCAGGATCACACAGTTAATGAATGCTCCAAAATCTAAACCCAGCCTCATCCCTATGGCCCATCCGTTGTCCACCTGACAGCTGCCTTAGGGAAGGATGTGCAGGGCAGGTGGGGAAAGGAAGGGTGGAACGTGATCTAATAGATAAATCTCATAGGTAAAACTCACACTGCATGCTCTCCTGGACACTTGTAAAAATTTATTCGAGCTTTCCAGACAGTCCGGGTGGGGTTACAGAATGGGAAACCCAAATGGCTTTGCACTTTAAGCTTTAATGTTGGGGTATGTTCATTTGGAGTGCCTCTTTAAGATACAGTCTTTCATTTATCTTTAATGTTATATGTGTCAACACCTCCTGTGCAGCTGTGTGTTCATACACAGTGATTACTGCTAAGGATTACTGGATACTCCATTCACCTTTGTTTCCTCCTTCTGAACTGCACTTCTGATTTGCCTAACAAATGTAAATAGAAAATGGAAAAGCTGTCCCAGTACCAAACCCAGAGGCCACTGAGCATCTTCTATGGAATTTGGAAAATGGGGTTGCTGCATGCACACAGATATCCACCCTGGCCTTTACACATCTTTGAACCACTTATCTCTTCAAAATGTTAAAATAAAAAGCTAATTATTTTTTAGAAGGGATGAGAGGGAAGACACTGTTTATTATTTCAAGCCCTTCCTTGAAGACTCCACCTCAGAGGACTGCTGAGGAAAGCTTTCTTGGCTGGCTTGTGAGCCTCCCACGAACCAGGAGCTAATGCATTCTTCTATAACAAAGAAACATGCCCAAGGCAAGGTTGGAAAGTCATTCCGAAAGAGCCCAAGATACTCACCACCCCATATCAGAAGATTTTTCTCTGAGCCTCAAAGAGGGTTTTTATTTATTTATTTTTTTGGCTAAGTATTTATTTTAGCTTGAGGGCATTTTAAGTATTTGAAATATATATCTTTGTAGTGAAAATGAAAATTCATTCCTTTGAGATGGACTACAAAAAGGTCTCGTCTCAGAACAAAACACTGAGCAAAGAGAAATAAGGTAGAAAAGATATGTAAAAAGCTCCAAAATTGAAAACCTCTTGGGAATACCACATTCTCCATGATGCCACCTGGAAAACTTTTTTAAAAAGCGATCTATTTAGAGATCTTGGGCTGACAAAGTGTTCACATATATCCTTCTGGCATATTATAACTAGACACTTCAATGGAAAGAGAGAGAGAGAGGTGTTGGGATCAGATGACTCTGCCAACTTCTGAATTCTACTCTTGGGGTTGACACAGACTGACTTTGGAGATTAAGTTAGCTAATTTAGCTTGGCTTCATTTTCCGCCCAAAATGTTTGGGTTAATAAAATTTTTTCCATTGTGTGAATCTCTGAGGACAGCTGTTTGATAAGAACTTTATACACAGATGCCTTTTAGGACACCCTGCTAATTAATGAAGCCAGATGATCCCAAGTGCCTGCTTGGAATCTTCATTTTCTCTCTGAGATTTGAAATTTAGTTATGGTTGGTGCTTATGAACTACAAGTAAGACTGTCTTCTAAAAGAAGTGAGCAGTATGAACTGGAAAAAAAATTATTTGGCTTAGAAATGAAAGAAAATGTTAGAAAGTATAGTTCAGGAAAAACAAAAAATTTCTAAATAATGTGTCATACCAAGAATTCTTCTCAAAGAGTATTTTATCCTGTTACATTCTAAAATACAGTATTATGACTTTTAAGTAATTACAGTGCTTTAGTGCTTTACACTTAATCAGAATGTTTTGTTTTTATTGGGTAAAGTATTTAGCTTTGTTTATCATTGCTTATCAAACCCAAAGGTATAGAGACAACATACATATACATAGAATAAATTAGGGGCATTTTGCTTGGATTTATTGTCTCCAAGTGGACCAGAAATGTTCACCAGTGAAAATGTACAAATCATGTGGCAGAAATCAAGATCTAAATCACTTGTATCCATTTCAGCATATCTTAATACATGATTTTGTGACTCACATGATTATCTGAATTTCATCCTACTGTAGGCTGATTGTAGAATTGTAGACTGTAAAATTTTAAGCGCTGAATGGCCCTTTAGAAATAATCAAATTAACCTCATTTAAGGAGAATATTACAGAGACTCAGATTAAGTGATTAACTGAAGTCCCAGGTTGGACCTGAAACCCAGGTTTTATTTTGATTCAGATTAGTAAATAGTTTCCTATGGGGGCTGCTTCAAGTGAGAGTTCCCGGTCAGGCTTCCCAATCTAGAAGATTAAAGCTCAACCAGAACATAATAACAGCTAACTTTTGTCAGGTACCATTCTAAGCACTTTACATTAATTAGCTTTTTAAATTCCCCCAACAGCCCTCAATGGGTAGGTGAGGCACAGGAGAGGTTGATATATTGCTGAAGGTCACAAAGCTAGGAAGTCTCAGACCAGGCACACACTGTAATCTCTTTTTTACTGGCAGTTATAACCTAAGGTTATTATGTACCAACATTATGTACCAACAGAGGTTCAGGCAGAGGGTTTGGAGATCCAAAGAGAATTTGAGACACATTGAGGACTAAGAAAAGTTCTGAGAGGAAAAGGTAAAAATGGACAGGATTTCAGTAATAGGAGAGGGGGAGAGGGGGCGGGGAAGGTTTTGGAGGCAAAAGGAGCAATGTGAGCCAGTGCATATAATTTGGAAGAACTCGAGGCATATTCATAGAATGTCCTTCTGGACCCGTATCTAGAGAGAAAGGACAAGTCAGGAGTTGAAGGATTTCGAGTACCAAAATGAAATTGTCGTGAACATAGGGCAGCAAAAAATGGTTAGACATTTAGGGCGCCTGCGTGGCTCAGTCAGTTAAGCGTCTGCCTTTGGCTCAGGTCATGGTGTGTGTGTGGGGCGGGGTGGTTCTAGGATCGAGCCCCACATTAGACTTCCCGCTCATCGGGGAGTCTGCTTCTCCCTCTGCCTGCCACTCCCCCTGCTTGTGCTCCCTCTCTGCCAAATAAAGAAAAAAAATCTTTAAAAAAAAAAAATGGTTAGGCATCTTGTCAAAAGCCTTCGAAAACTCAAAAAGCTTCTTTGCACAGATTAAGGCCTTTCGCCTTCCTTCTCTGTTCCCCTCACCCTTTTATTTTTTTAAATAAATGGAATGAGATGAATTAGATTTGAGGCACAGGATATGTTTCAAATTCCAAACCATTTTTTATTGAAAGAAAAGGATTCTAATACAAGTTTTTCCCCATTGTAGTTGATACTGCAATTCTAAGCATTGTAGGGCTTTCATTTTATGATTCCAAGTGTCTTGTGTCCTCAGTTTAAATATTTCCTGTACTAGGGCGCCTGGGTGGCTCAGTCGTTAAGCGTCTCCCTTCGGCTCAGGTCATGATCCCAGGGTCCTGGGATCGAGTCCCGCATCGGGCTCCCTGCTCAGTGGGGAGTTTGCTTCTCCTTCTCCCACTTCCCCTGCTTGTGTTCCCTCTCTCGCTATCTTTCTCTCTCTCTCAAATAAATAAAATCTTTAAAAAAAATTTTTTTCACTTTAAAAATAAATAAATAAATAAGTATTTCCTGTACTGAACCTTGTAACTTAAATGTCTAACGTACACACGGAATGCGGTAGCCGGCCCGCAGGGGTGCAAGAGCCCCTGGCTCCAGGGGTCCCAAACAGACCCGGTTCAGCCACTCACCACTGACACAATCCAAAGGCAGAGAAATGAATGGTGGTGAAACAGGAAAGGAATTTATTGCAGTGAGGCCAGAACCAGGAAGGCAAGCGTCTCAAGGACTGGCTCCAAAGTGCCAAAAATACTTCCAGGTTTCTACCAGGAGAATGTGGGGCAAAGGTGGGTGGGTACGTGCAGGTGGGCAGTGAAGGTCAAATCCATCACTGCCTTGGAGTCAATCAACAGGTGGGGTATTGCTGGTTCAAGACAGCCCTTATCCGTGAAGGGGTAGTTTTGCTTCCCGTGAGGGAAGGCTTTGCCCTTAGGTCTTACACCTGAGCCAAGAGGCTAGCCAAGAAGAACCCCGCTAGCAAGTGTGTGGTCAAAAGGGAAGCAGCTAATGTCCTCTTTCAATGTTGGAGGCATGTGAAGCATTTTCCTGAAAAGAGTTAAGTATTTAATATTGCAGGAGACTTTTGAAATTCTAGTAAATTCTTTGGCTTTTCATTTTACATATACTTTCTCCCTCAACATTGCCAACTACTTTAACCTTTCCCATTGTCACTCTGCCACTGTGTTCAGGGTGGCCCTGGTTAATAAGTATTCCAGGTGGCAGCTCTTGGGTATTTTTTTCAGTAGATTAAACTTGTATTTCAGTGCCTCTGAAGACTGGCTCAAAACCCCTTTTGAAACAAGGGCTTTCTGAATGACCTTCTCTATCACTGATTTTTCTCTCTTGACTTGTTGGGCAAGGATTAAGTCTCTCTGCCACTCTGTTCCTTTGATGCATAAAACAAAGACCATCCCTCTGCTCTCAGCCTTTCAGGTGTGAAAATAAACAAGTCAGCCTCAGTGGGGCTGAGGCCATTGTGGGCTTAAAGGATGTGAAAGAAGGGTGTTTCATTTATTATAATAGCATCCATTAAGCATTCACTGTGTGTCTGTTACCCCTGCAAGTGCTTGACACGTATTCATTCATTTTATCTCCACAACAGCTTTACAGGTACTATTCTTATTCCCAATTAGAGGTGAGGAAACATTCTAAAAGGCAAAACATAGATTTGATCCCAGGTAGCTGGCGCCTGAGTTTAACTATTAGAGCTGGTGAGAAATGAAACGGGCTGTCTTTTAAGACCCTGCTCTCCATCTTCGGAGGATGGTTGCCCAGCAAGTATGTGGAGGAGGCCTGTGATCTGTAATGTCCTAGGATTTATGGAATGCAGTTATTCGGCATTTGTCCCAAATTTCAGAGTCTATTCCCTGTTTCTAAGTCAGTTAAATGGAAAGCGCTAAAAGCACTGTTGCCTCTACTGTAGAGTTGTTATAGGATCATCTCTACTGCATCCAAGTAATGCACACCCAGTGGCTGGGAGGGGCCTTTCAACAAATATATAGGTCCTGGAAATGCATCGATGACAAGCACACAGCCCTGTCACCGGTGAACTAGACTAGTGAGATATTTCCATTTTTGGTGTTAGATACTGGGCTAGGTAAAGAGACAGGTCTCCACAGCTCTGTGCAAAGCCCAGAGTCACCTGGGAGACTCCTAGAGCCCATGACACCTGATTTTAGTGATAAAAGAAGGGTGGGAAGGGTGTTCCAAAAAGCAATTAGTACATGAGGGAAAGCACAGATGTGTCAAACCACATTGCCTGTGCAGGGAACTCCATGTGCTTGAACATTGCCAGAGCATTAGCAAATCACTGATGTAAAAATGAAGGGAGTAGTACATTGGACTTTGTAAAAAATCCTCTGCCCTTTCCACCACATGAAGTACTTGAGAGACAAGGAAAATATCCTTCACAAAACCAGGATTTTTGGTGACAGTGACATTTAATTCATGTTAGAAATCTCTGATAGGGCACCTGGATTCCCAGGATCGGGTCCTGCTTCGGGCTCCCTGCTCGGCGGGGAGTCTGCTCCCTCTGACTCTCCCCCCTCTCGTGTGCTCACTCTCTCTCTCATTCTCTCTCAAATAAATAAATAAAAATTTTTTTTAAAAATTGTGAAGTGGAAAGATATTATACCACGTTAATTGCTCTCATGAAAAATTACTCTTAGGCACTAATGAACTGGTATCAATCAATAAAGAATAAAATGTTATTGGATTTCTAGTAATAGAATGTAATGGAATCAAGTAGGACAAGGCCTATTTGTGGTACATAGTAGGGGGCTCAAGAAATGTTTGCTGAATATGAATGTTCATCGAGAGTTCATAAACAAAACCAATAACCCCTAACTATGACTCAGAGACTTAAATTAGAAACCGCCTGTAGTGACTGTTGTAAATAGAGCCAGGACAGATTGAGATTAATAAGTACGGTTCACTCTTATTACAGATAGAAACATTTTCTTTTTAATAAAACATAAAATAATTTATCTTCTTTAGGATAAATTAGTCATTTTTTATTAAAAATTTTTATTAAAGTAGCAAAATCTTGTTAAACTAATTGTAATTTATATTGCCACTTTAAAGTTGTTAAATTTAGCATTTTGAAAAAGATGACTGATGCCCTGTTTTAACTCAAATATTACAATAAAAAATAAAAGCATGTGGCAAATCTGTGTATCACCCCCGCACCCACCAAAGAGTTCTTGGGTTTTCCTCCTTGATGAGCACTTGATGATTGATCACTAATCAGCTTGGGAGCTAATTAAAGTCACTAGAGTGATAGATATCCTGGAATAAGGTTCATCAGTATAACGGTGTGTTAGACAGACTATCCAGGCATTGTTCATTTCTAGATATTTTCTGTGCAACAGAGCAGATGAGTTATGGCCTCAGAGCCCATGGAGGATTGTAGGAGGAATCCTACATTCTCAGCGTAGCATGATGTACTACTTGCTGCCTCAAGTCAACGAAAGCAGGAGATAATTAGTATAATTTGTTGTTACACTGGCTTTTCCTTTCGGTTAAAATTTATCTGCCATTTACCCTGACACTGAAAAAAATCAATCCCTTTAGCCACTGAGAAGTATTTTACACACACACACACACACACACACACACTCAAATCATAAATTCTTATGGTATTTAGTTGTTGCAAGATTAGTATCTGAAATCATGGACTCACAGAATTTTAGAGTTGGAGAAGGCCTGGGGGATCATGTGGTCCAACCACCCCCGCCCCCTTATAGGTGAGAAAGCAGGCTCTCAGAGATGAGTAGTCTTGCCCCCAGGTCAAATGGGTGGGGCATGGTGGATTGAGGGCTCACACCCTTGGATATCTGAGACTCGAATGCTCCTTCCCCTAACACAGGCTCTTGAAGCTGGAGAAGAAAACAGTCAATTTACAACAGAAAACAAAAACATTAATGATGGCATGGATTCTATTTTCCTATAGACTGCTAAATGCCATCCTATATTATTTCCTCTGAGCTTCATCAACTCTTCTCCTTTTAGCAGGATATTATTAAAATCCTCTTAGAAAGAAGACTTCTATTTACACGATCAGTTTTTTCTTCCAATTTGGCCTCTCTCTGGTTTGTACTTTTTCTTTCATTCCGTACTTTTCAAGGTGTTTTGAGAGGCACAGTTTGGTTGTCCCCCTAATTTTGGTTATGTAGGGAGACCTCATATTGTCATCTCTAATAGATAAGACTCATACTGAGGGTGGGAAAGGCTGAGGTTACGGCCAGCAAAGCGAGGATCAAAATCCAGGTTTATTGGATTTCATAGACCTAAGCTCTTTCACATTGAAATAGTGCCCTTTATAATTACTCCTGAAGCAAAATCTTTAACATTACACTAAACTTAATATAATTATTTTTTTAATTTTCTTTAGCCATATTTCTTCCCGTTGCATATATGTCTTCTCTATTTTCCCTTGTGTTTATTCTCTGCGTTTCTGTTGCCCTGTCTTTTGGTTGGTTGGCAGGCCCTAGGCAGTGAGGTCCAGAGTCTCAGACAATGCCTTTTGTTCAAAGCATTTGTTTGAATTATAAATATAATTTGATGATAAATTCAGACTGTTGTGCTGATTTCATTTCAGTGGAGCCACAACATACCTCAAGTTTTCCTTGATAAACTAGCTGTAAAGACAGCATCTCATGCTATTTAATTGTCCATCTTGATCTATTTGCTCATTCTAAAGAGCTTTGCTAAAATTCTTAACGTATACATAAATGGCATAAATGGAAATATCACCAATTTCCTTCCCTTTACCTCTATTAGAAATGATAATCTTGGGGAGCCTGGCTGGCTCAGATGGTTAAATCATGGACTCACAGAATTTTAGAGTTGGAGAAGGCCTTTGGAAGGGTGCCTGGGTGGCTCAGTCAGTTGAGCGTCTGCCTTCGGCTCAGGTCACGATCCCAGGGTCCTGGGATCGAGCCCCACATCAGGCTCCTGGCTCAGCGGGGAGCCTGCTTCTCCCTCTCCCTCTGCCTCTCTCCCTGCTAATGCTCTCTCTCTCCCTCTCTGTATCTCTGTGTCTCAAGTGAATAAATAAAATCTTTAAAAAAAAAAAAAATAATCTTGGGATGCCTGGCTGGCTCAGTTGGTAAAGCATGAGACTCTTGATCTTGGGGCTATAAGTTTGAGCCCCACATTGGGTGTAGAGATTACTTAAAAATAAAATCTTAGGGGCGCCTGTGTGGCTCAGATGGTTAAGCGTCTGCCTTCAGCTCAGGTCATGATCCCAGGATCCTGGGATCGAGCCCCACATCGGGCTCCCTGCTTGGCGGGGAGCCTGCTTCTCGCTCCCCCTATACTGTTCCCCCTCCTTGTGCTCTCTCGCTCTGTTTGTCAAATAAATAAAATCTTAAAATAAAATAAAATGTGTTGTGATAGGGGTGCCTGGATGGCTCAGTCAGCTAAGTGTCCAGTTAAGCATCCAACTCTTGGTTTCGGCTCAGGTCATGATCTCAGGGTCCTGGGATTGAGCCCCGAGTCAGGTTCTGTGCTCAGTGTTGAGTCTGCTTGAGATTCTCTCTCTCCCTCTCCCTCTGTCCCTCCCCCACACACACGCACAAGCTCTCTCTTTCTCTCTCCCTCAAAAATAAATTTTTAAAAAATGTTTTATGATCATTTTTTTCAAATATCAGTAACTGATATTTACTGTACACTTATTATATGTCAGGCTTTTTGTGCTCTTTACACGTGTGGACACCTTTAGTCCTTCTAACTACCCTATGCATGCCATGAGTAAGAATGTTATGCTGGTTTTACAGTGAGGAAACCAAGGCACAGAAAGGTGAAGTTGCTTGCCCAAGATTACACAGTAAGTGCAGAAGTAGGACTTGAACCCAAGCAGTCCATTCTGTGAGTCTAAGCTCTAACCACCAGTATACTCTCTCAAAGTTGAGTTCTCCCTATGTTATTTTGCATATATAATGGAATTTTGTAAATTCTGCTTTCATTGACCTGTGGAGAGCCATATCAGCCTAGGAAGAGGAGATGGATTTATGGGAGTTCTTCATCGTGTCTGTCCTACAGACCACTCAGTACCTCAGGGATCAGCAACTTTTCCAGCCCTAATGCCACGAATGAGAATAAACAACAGTGGCCTATACCTCTTAGCTTAGAGCCTAATATGAAGCCAGGTAATCTGGCTCCAGAGCCCACACACTTATTTCTACATCAGACTTTAGGAACTGTCAAGAATCAAAACTATCCATTCTGTTATGTGCTTCTATGCATTCTCTCATTTAATTCCCATTTTACCTCAGAGGAACTAGGGCCCAGAAAAGTTAAGAAGCTTGCTGGCTAGTAAGTGGTAGCACAGGAACTCAAATCCGGTTCTGCCTGGCTCCGGAGACTATTCATCAACAGGGTTGGCTTAGTATCCCACAGAGCAAGAAGGCTCGAGATTACAGGTGGAAGGATCCTGGCATGCAGTGGTAATGAGTGTTCTCTGACAGATACTTCCCACCTGCTGCCCCTGTCCAAAATAAGCCTTTGGAAGGGTGCCTGGGTGGCTCAGTCAGTTAAGCGTCTGCCTTCGGCTCAGGTCATGATCCGAGTGCTGGGATCGAGCCCTGCGTCAGGCTGCCTGCTTGGTGGGGAGCCTGCTTCTCCCTCTGCCACTCCCCGCCTGCTTGTGCTCTCTCTGTCTCTCAAATAAATAAATAAAATCTTTAAAAATAATAATAATAAAATAAGCCCTCGGAGACACAGCACGGCCAAGCAGAGTCCATAACCTGGACTGAGGCTGTGCAGCCCCTGGAGGGGCCAGGTTCCTTGCAACACAGCCCCTGGGGCTCAGCGTAGGGTGGCCCGGGGGCCCTGCTTTCCCGGGGAACCCAAGAACTTGTTGGGAAACAACAGGAATGGGCTTTCAAGGCTGTGGCCTTAACTTGGTGGTAGTCTGGCACTTGCAGAAACTCAGTTATAATTCGAGCCTTGTCATGTACTGATTGTAGAAAAGAGATCTTTATCTTAGGATGCTGACAATTAAGGAAACCCCAAAAATGTAGTTTCTCAGAAGAGCTTTTAGTGATTGATGGAGTTAGTAAACCAGCAGGCTATGTATGGAATTAGGAAATATTGTCATTACATACTGCTTTTCATTTCCTCTCAGCCCAGCCTCCACACCTTTCTTTTTTCAGGGGCCATGAACTGCAATGCTAACTGTATCTTACGGTGATTTAGAGCTATTTATCATCTCATTAGTCCAATCCCAGGTATTTTATTGGCAATGCTATTTTGGATGCTGGGGAGGGAGAAGAAGAATGCCAGGCACGTACTAGGTATTTAGTAAATATTAGTTAAATGACTATATGAATGGACAAGCTGACTGTAAAATGTCCTCCTGCCCTTCATTTGTTTCTCACCAAATGCCTATTTTACTCCCACTGTCTAAAGGCAGTATCAAGAATCCAAAGGGTAGGGGCGCCTGGGTGGCTCAGTCGGTTAAGCGTTTGCCTTCGGCTCAGGTCATGATCCTGGGGTCCTGGGATTGAGCCCCACATCCAGCTCCCTGCTCAGCGGAGAGCCTGCTTCTCCCTCTCCCTCTGCCTGCCACTCTGCCTGCCACTCTGCCTACTTGTGCTCTCTATCTCTCTGTCAAATAAATAAATAAAATCTTAAAAAAAAAAAAAAAATCCAAAGGGTACACAAGACCCTGCTGGTGCCCTAGCTGAACTTAAGGACAGTCCATGATACTGGATGGTACACAGGTGTCTATGACATGTGCAGAGAGTCTGGAGTACTGTCAATGAGAAGATCTCGGCAGTTGGAAGAACACAATAGCTCTGGTTGGGGAGCCAGGGAACACTTAGCAGTAGGTGAAATCTGAACTTGCCTTGAAGGATGAGTCAAAATGTTAGGACAAGGTGCCCGGGGAGGACGTCACAGGCAGTGGGCTTGGCTTGGGAGAAGGCCACAGAGGCTGGAAAGCACACATTCTGAGGAGGGAGCGTCAAGTGATTGACTTAGAGTAGTGCACAAAGTGCTATCTGGACCAGTGTTAGGACCAGACCGGGAGGGTGCTGAACTCCATGGTGGAAGGAGATGTGTCAAGTCTAAGAAAAGGTCAGACAGAGTAAGAACAGGGAAAATGCCCTGTTGACTGTTATCCTGGATTCTCTTTCTTTCCCTTCCCTCCTGTTTTATGCTAAATGAGGTTACTTCACACCCCAAACCCTCCTGCATATCTTCATCAAATTGCTGCTAAGATACTGCTTTGACCATACCGTTTACACTTCTGTGGATTCATGAACCCCTATAGAATATATTTTTTAAAACTTTCTGGTTGAGGTTTCAAGGCTCTCCTGATCTGGCCCATGACAACTTCTGCAGTCTTATCCTCCAGCCCAGTTACCCAACCGTCCACTGGTCAAGCCCTTCCCTGGAGCCCCTTCTTGAAGTCGTTGTCTATGCATGCCCACCGTACCTGTGTGTTCCCCCTACTCCAAATACCTTTGCTGGTACTATTCCTCCAACTTGAATGTCCTCTCCCTTCATCTGTGTCCATCAGACTCTCCAAGGCCCATTTTTTAATCTCCCAAAATTTAAGCTCTTAGAAGTAGGAAACCAAGTCCCTATTTTTACACCCATCATTGCCTTATGGATGGTAAATACCAAGCAAATGGTGAGTGAATAAGTATCTCTCAGCCCTCTTTCCCTCTATTCCTAGATATAACCAAGAGTAGCTAATATCCCCCAGGTAAAGAGGCCTTCCATTTGTATAGTGCTTTAGAGTTTCCAAAGGTTATAGCTTAGCAGTCTAAAACACCCAATCTGGAACCATACTGCCCAGGTTTCAACCGTTGTTCTGCCAGTTACCAGCTATGTGACCTTGGGCAAGTTAGTTCACCTCTCAAGGCCCTTCTTGTCACATCCGTATAATAGGAAGAATAAAGGTACGTACCCCATAAGAGTTTTTTAGAAGGACTAAATAAGCTATTATTTGTAAAATGCTTAGAATGGTGTTTGGCACATAGTAAACATTATATAATGCTTCTTTAGCTAAATATATACATATTACACATATATATTGATGGTATACATTATATATATATACACACACACTCAGACACATATTGTAAGTACTCAGTAAAGTTTGTTACATGCACACACACCTAGGGATGCACAATTGAATGTCCACAATGACCTTGTAAGGTGAGCAGAAGTGTAAAATAAATTCCCCACACCTGGTAACTGCTAGACCCATTCTTAGAATCATGCCTTCTAACTTCTGTGCCAGTAGTCAGAAAGTAAAATGTTGGTGACTAACATAATAAAATAAAAGTAATAAAAAATAAATAAATAAAATATTAAAAAAAACATTAAAAAAGTAAAATGTATAGCCTTAATACACTGATCTTCTTCAAATATGTGGACAGTTTTCAGATACATAATGGTTTCATGACACTAAATATTCAAATTTACTATAGATATTTTAATTATTTTGATTTAAAGTACAAGAGTAGTGTCAGATACATTATGTGGGTCTGTCAGTAAGGAAAAAAATATTAACAACTTCTGTGCAAAAGTTTTTGCATAGGATTTCACAATTGCAAAGAAATCTATTTTGCTATATTCTTCTGCAGTTAAGAAAAGATGGAGTAGGAAAGATAAATTGAGTGTGTTCAATGGAGAATTATGCATGAGGTTTTAGTAGAGAAGAATTCAAATAGGAAAATATGTTATTGGAGTACATTTAAATGGATATATGCCTATCATGTCATTTGGTATGCAAATGGTTGTGTTTGCATTAAGCTGATGGAGAAGTTATTATTTTCTTTGCAGTATGTATTCAAAATTCACCTTTAAAAAAATAAAAGCTTTCTTATACTTCTTTGAAAAAGAGAAAACTGTGTTATTTTATTTTAAATACAAAACACATTTAACTTCTGTCAACAGCTTACGTTTTAAATAATGTAGTTTGTTCTTGCATTCATTATCTGCAATTAGAGTTCTCAAAAAGCTTTTAGTGTTTTTCTCCTCAACTTTTAAAATTCATTCATTGTCATTGTTAACATTTTAGAAAATAGTGGAAACCCTTAGTCACATTGGAAAACTGAACAAAGAAATTTCCTTCTGGAAATTACCATTGAACTGGGTAGAAAATCCTCAGCTATCGTGCTGAACCACATTATGATGGGATATTTACACCCTTTTCTTGCTAATGTTAGGTCAAGAATGTTTTCCTTTTAACCTAGACTAGTTTATAAGAAACCCATGTTGGCAGCCAGCTCAGTATCCTTAGTTCATAAGGCTGAGTTTGTGCAGATTACTTGCTTATACAGGTCCTCAGCATCTAAATAAAGCAAGAGTTCAAGTCTTTTCTTCAGGGTGTATTTAAGAGAAAAGAATTCTCAGATACCCAGGGCTGTCTGGGATGCCTTTTCATCTCTCTATGATGGGAGTCACATGTTCTCGTTTCTTCCTTTGGCTATTAGCAAGAAGAATATAGACAGCTGAGAGAGGGAGAGACTTACTCTTTTGTTGGGTTTTTTTCCACCCTCTTTTTTTAAAGATGTAACTGGAACCAGGACCCAAATGGTATGTGGGTTTGCTTCAGGCAGGGTGTACAAACAGAGCCAAGCCTAGAAATGCAAGGTGTGTAGTAGATTCATTGACCTCACTGTTTGCCCAGCTGTAGGGTGACTCCCTTTTCATTCCCCAGCTGCCCAGCTGCTGCTTAATGCTATTTTATTTTTCTTTTGAACTGCGGTAGCCAACCAAACTTCTGGACAGGTTTGATAATTACCAAAAACAGATAACTTTGCAATTACACACAGCTCAGGAAAAGCTGCCACAACTTTGCAGTTTCGCCCTTACCTTGTTCTTGTTCAGCAATGCCTTTAATGTGATTTGCTAGCTTACATTTTGAAGGAAAGACATCATCAGATTTTATGAAAATAAGTAAAGGCTCTTCATTGACCCCATGTTTTACACCTCAAATAGTCACCTTGAGAATGTGTATTAAGTTGAACCATTCTTAAGAACATGCTGACTCTCTACCTTTTGTGTAACCTACCAAAATAGCAATTTCATATGCTTCAACCTAAATAAATACATTCCAGTGATGCTTCCAGTTCCCAAACTATTTTAAAACTCATCTTTTGAAGTGAAAAAAATCAAGTTCCTTACTTCAAAATGTTACATTAAATCTCTTCTAAACAACTACGTTTCAGTTATAAAATTGGCTCTGAATAATTTATGGATTATTTATAAATGAAATAAAATCCATTTTATGTGGATGAGGGTTTAACATAATTTATGGGAAAGTGCCACCACTGATGACTGGATGCTAAGTTCTGGATTGTTCCTTAATATGTCTCTTGAATTGGAGTCATACCCTACCTATGTTGTCTTTTTAAGCAGTATAATTGTGCTTAAAATAAACAAGGTTTAGAAATGGCCCAGATGTCTGACTCTGCTTATAAAAGCAGATTGAAATTATATTAGAGGGGCTCCTGGGTGGCTCAGTAGGTTAAGCGTCTGCCTTCGGCTCGGGACATGATCCCAGGGTCCTGGGATCGAGCCCCGCATCGGGCTCCCTGCTCAGCGGGAAGCCTGCTTCTCCCTCTCCCACTCCTTCTGCTTGTGTTCCCTCTTTCGCTGTGTCTCTCTCTGTCAAATAAATAAATAAAATCTTTAAAAAAAAAAAGAAAGAAATTATATTGGAAAACTGTGATTTTCAGGTAAAATCTTTTAAAATCTGTGACCATTACTCTGTATCTACGAGCACAGGGACTATATACAGATATGGTAGATATTATAAGAGTAAATATACTTATTTATTATTTGAAAAAATGTTTATTGAAATATCATCCATGTTTTCTAAATGCTTTGGGAAATAACTATATAGATCAAGTTTTTTTCAAAATAGCAGAATGTTAAATTGGCAGTGTGTGTCAAAAACCTCGAAAGATTTGTGTAGATTGTGTACCTCTGCAGTTCTCCTTCTGAAAATGTACCATAAAATTTTTTTAATTTTTTAATTAAAAAAATAATAAAAATAAAATAAAATTGTTAAAAATGTGCCATAGGAAATGTGATAATTTTGTGCATAAATATTTCTGTGACAATAATATAACCAAAATGTTTAAGGATTTAAAATTTTTTAATTTTTAAAATTTTTAAATTGAGAATTCTTTATATAAGTTTACAGCACACATGGAAAGGATACATTACAAAATTTTATTTTCTATATGTTCCTAAACATATTAAAATGCAACTTATTGTAGCATTTCTAAGAGAAGAAATAAGGTAGGATGTATATCAAGGGTTTCAGCACAGCTTCATTTATAAAGCAAAAAGTTGAAATATCCTAAAATGTTCAACAATAGGAAATTAGTCAAGCTATGTCCCAGTCATATAAATATTATTCAGCCCTTAAAATTATATTTTAGAAGACTATTTAGTGATATAGAAAAGTGTTCTGATATATTAAGTGAAAAAAGGAGAGAGGAGATTAAAGATTGTTAATATAGTATGGTACAAATTTTTTAAAAGGAGAAATATGTGTCATTTTCAAATAAAGAAGAGAGAGAGAGAGAGTGTGTGTGTGTGTGTGTGTTTTCATAGGAAAAAGACCAAATGGCTGTACCAAAAATCTTAACAGTGGTTATCTCTGCTTGCTTTTTATTTTCTTTTTTGTGTCATGTTTTCTCCATTGAACATAAAATATTACTTTGTGTTCAGAAAAACAATTTTTTAAACTGAAACTATGTATGAACCTTAATATTTCCATCTTGTATTTTGATCAGTAGATTTTATGCGAAAAAAAAAAACTCTTTAGTAAGAGCTGTACTAATTTGGAGTTTTTTTAGAATTCCAAAACTGGGGTAAAATTTATCCATGAGTAGTGGTTTATTCTGCAGATTAATAATGCAGAGATTTTAGAGAACACTTTTAAGCTTAAGGGAAATCTTCAAGTGCACTGAAAGCATGCATAAGACTCTAAATCATTTTTTCATCAAAGCCTGTCCCCTAAGTGCCTCTTCCTGGCAGGTGAATTTGCATATTTCTCTTTGCTTTACATAGAAGCAATAGTCCATAATTCATCTATTTGACTAACAATCTGGCTCTCCCCCTGCCAATTGGAAGGTGATATTTTTAACATATTCCTCACATAAGGGTTTCCATTCACTACAGACAGGCATCTTGTAACAATTTGGGTCACATTTTCACAGGTGATGAAAACATACCATATGTATCATGCAGAGAGCATCAGTGCGGAGAGCAAGCTGAAAGAGGCTGAGAAACAAGAAGAAAAGCAAATCGGAAGGTCTGGTGATCCGGTCTTTCATATCAGACTGGAAGAGAGACATCAGCGGCGAAGCTCTGTAAAGAAAATTGAAAAAATGAAAGAAAAAGTAAGTAAAAAACATCACAGAGCCTTTCTGTCCTCACTTCAGGTGACAATACTAAGAACACTGATGGAATAACTGATAGACG
Source organism: Phoca vitulina (assembly GCF_004348235.1). NCBI lineage: Eukaryota > Metazoa > Chordata > Mammalia > Carnivora > Phocidae > Phoca > Phoca vitulina. The sequence continues at coordinate 9,292,611 of NW_022589726.1, read as the reverse complement.
CACATTGTAAATTATTGTGAAATGACACGCATTTCCTCCCACGGGAATGAAAAACATTTAAGAAACATAAAAATCATGGACTAACAGCTGGACATTATTTAGTGTTGAATGCAAAGTACTCAATACACAGCGTGGAGAACTTGAATATTCACAAAGAGGTTTCCTTGCAGTTGGGCCTGAAGCCCAAATACATTGCTGGGTACTTTTAGTTACTTAAATCAGATTCATAATGTACTTTTCTCAGAGAACTTCTAAGGTCATTGGCATATGTAGAATTCATTGTTTGAATTAGTAGAAAGTCATGTATGTTTCTCTGACTAAATGACTTTGTTGTCTTTCTCAATACCTGGATCATCTTCATTTCCAGAGACAAGCAAAGTATTCAGAAAATAAGCTAAAATCGATTAAGGCACGGAATGAGTATCTCCTAACCCTTGAAGCAACCAATGCCTCAGTTTTCAAGTATTATATTCATGATCTTTCAGATTTAATTGACGTAAGTACTTGAAATTTTTATATTTTCCATATATTTTTAAATTTTTTTTTTTACTTTTTTGGGTTTTTTTTTTTTGTTTGTTAAAGATCTTATTTATTTCAGACAGACAGAGAGAGAGCACGAGGTGGGGAGAGGAGCAGAGAGAGAAGCAGGCTCCCGGCTGAGCAGGGAGCCCGATGTGGGGCTCGATTCCAGGACCCTGGGATCATGACCTGAGCCGAAGGCAGATGCTTAACCAACTGAGCCACCCAGGCGCCCCTAACTTATTTTTTTTTAATGATCTCTACACCCAATGTGGGGCTCAAACTAATGACCCCAAGATCAAGAGTCACTCACTTTTCCAACTGAGCCAGCCAGGCGCCCCTATATTTTCCATATTAAGATGTAATTAGCAATAACTACATTTCATTGATTCGAAAACACCATCATTTCTCAAACCAATGTTATTTTATGTAATACTCAGAAGGAAAAACTGCTGCCAATTAAACTATACATGATACACACTATCGATTATAAGATGCATATGAAAAAGTGTGTATCCTAAAACGAATGAAAAGCAAATTATTAGGTTCTGTGAAGCTATGAGTGCCTGGGAAACTCAGCTAGGAAGGAGACCCAGTCATTTTTAAATTATGCAGCTGCACAGCCCTAACTACATTCAGTGGTTCAAAGTACATTTCTTGGGCCTTACTATTGTGAGGTGCTCAGGCTGTGAGACGCAGATACAGTTCTTTTTTTTTCAGTTTGTATTTTAACGCCAGTTAGTTAACATAACAGTGTTATATGAGTTTCAGGAGTAAAATATAGTGATTCAATGGTTCTGTACATCACCCACTGCTTATCACAAGTGCCCTCCTTAATCCCCATCATCTATTTCACCCATCCCCCCACCCCCAAGCATATACAGATCTTAACCTTCAGGAATGCAAAGTGGAAAAGACAGATGTTAAGTAAATGACTGCAGACATAATAGCTTTGTTCCTAGTTGTAGTAAATACTGTAAGCAAAGTAGAGTGGACTTAAACCACGTTTATAAATTTATCTAATGCTGTACTTTCTCTCTGAGAATATGCTATCAAAAGCAGTATTTGGGCTCATTTAGAATTCTCCAAGTATAGGGGCACCTGGGTGGCTCAGTCGATTAAGCATCTGCCTTTGGTTCTAGGTCATGATCTCCGGGTCCTGGGATGGAGCCCTGTGTCAGGCTTCCTGCTCAACAGAGAGCCTGCTTCTCCCTCTGCCCCCTCCCCCTCCCCCCAACCCCCCCTTCTGCATGCACATGTGTGCACACGTTCTCTCTCTCGCTCTCGCTCAAATAAATAAAAATCTTCAAAAAAAAAACCAAAACTCTCCCAGTATATATGTGTACTATTAAATCCATGAGTGATTACTGCAGTGACTACCCGGCTTTAACCCTCTGATCATTCTTTCATTCAGAAAACCTCCAGCACTGTAGGAGACCGCACAGGTGAAACAGAAATCCCAGGCCAAAAATGTCCATCTCTGCAAATAAAAGAAAAAGAGCATTGTGTTGTTAGAAAAGCACAGAGAAGTGATAGGGGTTCAGAGAGTTATCTGCTGGAAATTTACTCATGTGCTGCTTTGTATTGATTGAATTCAAAAGTTTTAAGATATGATAAAATTTTTTTTCCTGTGGCTCATAGTATCATAATTTAGATATACAGTAGGTTAAAGCAACTTTATTTTTGTGGTGAATGTCTCATGAATTTAGCTATATTAGAGCCACAGTTTGGGACTTTTGCAAAAGAATTGTTAAGTAAGGAAATTATTTTTTGGTTTATTAACACTCTGATGTGCCCTTTTTTTGAGTCTAAAACTGTTTTTATCTCATACTATCATAATTTCTTTATACAGAGCCCTTTAATAAATAAAACCCAGGAAAACTTTTTTCTCTTCCTTTCTTATCAGTATTTTAATCGAGTAATTAATTTTCTTTTAGCACTCTGATGAATGAAAGGAATTTTTCCTGCTAGACTGCTCAATTTTTTTAATAAAAATGAACAATTTTTATGACCCCTGTTTTCAAACTTATATTTGTAGGGATTCTGCAAAGTGTATGGAATATAGAACTAATTCTCTATAACTACTCCACTTGCTTATTTTTTGGTTTGGGGCTTATTTTTGGAGTACTTGGCTAGACCCAAGCCAGTTTAACACAAGAAAAAGTCTCCATGTATTGAAAAGTATTTTTTTTTTTTTTACCACCTGCAAGGTACCAAGCACTAATTTTGACAATGGGGATCCAGCAGTGAACAAAACAAAGTTCCTCTGTTCAAGGAGTTTATGTACTAGTTGAGGCGTCCGCTCACAAACATATTTACATATACACACACACATTATATAGTAGTGATCATGCTATAAATAAAAGCAAAAGCACTATGGGTGTGCTTCCTTTCGTGGCATTCAGGAAAAGCCTGCTGTTTGAGCAGGAAAATGAGCTGGAGAGCCACATGCCTAGATGGGGAAGGAATCCCGCGTACAGAAGGACCGGCAAGGCTCAGGGTATAGAGGCGGTGGCGTGTTTGGCAAGCTCAAGATGCTCAAAAAGTAGCAAAGCAGGAGGCCAGTATGGCCAGAGCAGAGTCAGTGAGGAGGAAGGTTCTGGAAGAGAGTGTAGGCAGAAGCCACATTACTTAGGGTCTTTTGGAAAGGGAAAGGGGTTTAGATTGTGTCCTAAGTGTGGTGGAAAGCCACTAGAGGATTTTACTCAAGGAAGTGACATCACATGTTTACATTTTAGAGACTCACTCTGGCATCTGGGTGGAAAACAGACCGAGGGAGGTGATGAGAGTGAAAACAGTCTTTTGCAATTGTCCAGGCTAGAGACAGTGTTGATTTGGACTGGCGTGGCAGTAAGAGACTTGTGGGAAGTGGTTGGTTGGATTCAAAATACACTGAATAGGAATTTGATATAGTAGATGAAAAGAGGGGTAAACGGACTCCTCAGCTCAGGTCCTAAGTAACTAGGTTAACAGTGGTGCCTTTTACAGAGGTGGGGACCATGGGGAGATGTGGATCGAAGGGCAGGGAACAGTGGTTCTGTCATGTGTGGTAAGACCGAGATGCCTGTGGTGGAAAGGACAGTAGCATCCTCAATACTAATGGCACCCATAGGACAGGCTTAGCACTTCGGGAGAGTCATCTTCATTGTCATAGATATTTATTGAGCTCTTACTATGTGACAGGCAGGTGTCCAAGCGTAATCTCATGAAATCGTTGCAAACCATGTGAGGTAAACAGTATTTTCTACACTTTATAGAGCAAAGAACTGAGGCTTATGTAGGCTGGATAGCTTGTCGAAGGTCACACAGCTAGTAAGTGGTAGGCTTCATACTCAGACTTCTTAACCTCCAAATCTAACTCTGATGTAAATAAGTAATGGTTAAATATATCAAGTAATTTTCAATTTTAAGAAAGGATGGACTTTTAAAAGATCAGCCTTACATTTAAAATGGGAGTAATTCTCAGGGGCGCCTGGGTGGCTCAGTTGGTTAAGCGACTGCCTTCAGCTCAGGTCATGATCCTGGAGTCCTGGGATGGAGTCCCGCATCGGGCTTCCTGCTCGGCGGGGAGTCTGCTTCTCTCTCTGACCCTCCCCCCTCTCATGCTCTCTCTCTATCTCATTCTCTCTCTCAAATAAATAAAATCTTTAAAAAAATTAAAAAAAAAATAAAATGGGAGTAATTCTCAGATAATACAACTTCACTATGAATTTTAAAAGAAATGGGTTTATTGTCATAGTCAACTGAAATTGAATCCTCTCTTAGTGAAAATTATGCATTCATTGACTCACTTTGAAGGCAGTCAGAGTGTGAATGTGTACCTTCTAAAATGGCTGCTTATTTTGTAGGAATGTAATTTGCATATACAGTGGTGATCCTAAAAACCATTAAGCTTGACCCTTCCTTGTGAAAAAGAAAGACTGATTATTATGCAAAGGCATCTAGAATCCTTTATGCTTTGTGAGCTTATTTAGCAAAATCACTTTTATAGTGAGCTATCTAATAATTATTGGAAGAGTTGTTATTTCTCTAATGAGAAAAAGTCAAGACAACGTTTCTAATGCCTAACGTTTTATATGTGAAATGACATGGAAGATACTGTGTCTTGACTGAATCAAAGCAATATAAATAAGAACTCAAATTGAGACCTTCTTTATATACACCTCCAGTTTCCCTTGGTTTCTACTCATGTCAATAATCTATCTCTTTTCTTATAAATTTCCTATGCTAGACCATGATGAATGGATCTGTTGGTATAAAAAAACAGTCATACAAATTTTCCATAGAATTTGTATTTTATTACTTATTTTTTAAAAGATTTTATTTGAGAGAGAGAGAAGGCATGAGCATGAGTAGGGGGGAGGGGCAGAGGGAGAGGAAGAAGCAGACTCCTACTGAGCATGGAGCCCAACGTGGGGCTCAATCCCAGGACCCTGAGATCATGACCTGAGCTGAAGGCAGACATTTAACTGACTGAACCACCTAGGCCCCTAGAATTTGTATTTTAAAACTAGTCTTTTATTATTACAGAATTAGTGCGTGTATATTGTAGAAAATTAGAAAAAATTTATAAGCAAAAATAACATGATCACCTTCTTACCACCCCAGATCATCACTGTTAACATGTAGACTTTTTTTGTGTCCATGTATATATACATTTTTATACCAGAAGAGTATGAAATCATATTACACAGCTTTTTAACCTACTTTTTTCAGTCATTGACCCCCATCTTTCCATTTCAGAACATTGTTAACTCCTCTAATAGCCAGACCATATTCCTTTTTATGACCCCCCAAAAAAACATTTCACAGCTAGTGTGTCTATACTAGACCAAACTTAGGATCACACATTGCATCTGGGTGATGTGTTCCATTAGTCTTTTTTTTTTCTTAAATCTAACAAAGTCCCTTGTTGAGGAGACATGAACAGTTCTTCAGAACATCTCAGCTTCTGAATTTGTCTCTATTCTTTGTTGTGTCAATTAGCCTGTTTCTCTATTTCCTATATTTCCTACAAAGTGAACATTCTATAAAGGCTTGATGAGTTCAAATTAAGCACCTTGCAATAGATTACACCATAGGTGATGATGCTATGTCTTAACCCACCAGTAGTGACGCTAAAATTGATCACTAGCTTGGGGTGATGTGACTCTGATTACTCCATGATATGGTTAAGTTTTTGCCCCTTGCAACAAACTGGGGGTATTCTGAAACTTCTTGAGTTTAGATCCTATGAAATCGGAAATACACTAATTTGGAACTCAAAACTGAGCTATAATTTACCTCAGTTAGCAAAATGCTTTTTTATGCATTTTTATGTATATGACTTAGCCCCATACATACAAATTAATAAGGTAGAAGAAGGTCCAAGGTAAATTTTAGTTTGTAAAGTAACAGTCTCTTAGTTTGAAATCATGTGGGACAGAGAGTTAATTTCACAACAAAAAAGGATGTTTATTATGTCACTTGAAGAAGAAATACGAATTTGGGGCACCTTGGTGGCTCAGTCGGTTGAGTGTCGGACTCTTGATTTCAGCTTGGTCATGGTCTCAGGGTTGTGGGATCAAGCCCCGAGTCGGCTCCAAGCTCAGCGGGGAGTTTGCTTAAAATTCTCTCTCCCTCTTCCCCTCCCTTCACTCACATGCTCGTGCGCTCTCTCTTTCTCTCAAATAAATAAATCTTTTAAAAAAAGAATAAGTACAAATTAATAAGAAATATATTGCAAATATTGGCCAAAGGAAATGTAATTGGTATGGGAGAATAAAGGCATAATTATAATGGAAAATAGATTGTAGTTTTATAAATCATAGGTTTCACATTTGTAATCATTACTATCTCCAACAATAAGTGCAAAAAAGGCTGTAAATAATTCTATTTAGAATTAGGATGCATTACAAGCTTTACAACCCAGAAGAAAAATCATGCAGGCAACAAATATTTGTAATTGAATGCTGAAATTTTCAAGTGATTATAATTTGCTAAGAGGGCAGTACAAGTCTTATTTCCCATAATCCTAGATGTGCAGTCAAATTCAGCATTCTGTATATCTGGAATTCTTCAAACAACTGGTAATGTAGCCTCTTTCAGTCCAGTTCCACACCTACCCACCCTCAAAAGGTATTCAGAGAAACAAAGTCCTCAACAGCGAATTCCATTGGTGCCTTGTCCCAGTGATGATAAAGTATTTGTTATCCTTTTAGTAGAGTTTCACGGTTTCCAGTCACTCCCTGTAAAAGTTTGCAGGTCACTTTGGAGTTTGAAGGATAATCTTTGTAATTTTTGTAGAATACGGCAACAGAATAATCCCCTACTGCAGCTCATTTTCTTGGTAAAGATATCTGTCATGTATTTTATTAGCCATTTATACAGAATGAAATTGAAATTAGATTACATCATATACTCCATGCCGTGTTTACTCTATCATGTCTAAGTAATCAGCTGTCCTAAAGCTTTTAGCCTTATCCTTTTGTCTCTAGAGACATGTGTTTAATTAAAAAGCAACTTATTCAGAGTTCAGATTTTTCTTAATTAGTTTGACTTAGCCCCATACATAATGGTATTTAGATTTATCCATGAAAACCTGCCAAATTGTAATACTGCGGTCCCCATTAGGCCTGAACCCTTATTAGGAAGATGATAGAGAGATCATGGTAAATGGCTTAGGATAGTGTAGTTATCATGTAAACTGATTTATGTTTTTATCCCTTTGTGATTGAAGGCGTATTTAAAAACTGAAATGAGTTGGATGACTGAAGTAGATGGCTTTAAAAGTTCCTTCCAGTGGAGATGCCATGGGCTTTTGTTAAAAGAAACTGCTGTTTTCTACGTGCAGCATAGGCTGCTCTCGGTCTCCAGTGCTCAGTGTTCCATCTTGGCCAGACCTCCGAATGTTGAAAGTCACCTACGGCATGTTCCTTGGCTTTCTACCTCCTGGTCCCTTGCCTTGAATACCACATGATGGCTCCTAGATTTTTATCAGCAGCCTTGATCAACATCCAGGACTTCAGATTTGTATGTCCAACTGCCTACTGGACATCTCTACTCGGATGTCTAATAGGTATCTTGAACATGTCATACACTCAACTTTTTATACCCATTTGCCCCTATCATCGTCCTCATTCTTCACACACATAACAACTTTTTCTTAACCATTTTTTGCACCTCAGTAAGTGGCACACCTTTCCACCCATTTGTGCAAACCGAAAACCCAGTTCTTGCATTTCCCACATATAAATGCATCAGCCAGTCCTGTCATCTGTATCTCCTAAATATCCCAAACCTGCTGTTTCTTACTGCTTGCACTGTCTCCTAGACGAAGCTCTTCATCTCCTGCCTGCACCTAGCTTTCTGAGATGGCACCCAACTTCTAAGACCTTCTTATCAGTAATCCATTCTCTCCCCAAGCAGCCAGTGTATTAAAAAAGATAAACTAGACCTGCCGATCCCTATTTAAAACTCTCCAAAGGTCTCCCATTGTCTTTAGAATAAAATCTAAACTCTTCACCAAGACCCATGTGAACTGGCGCCCACCTGCCACTCAGTGTCATCTTCTTCGGCTTCCTCCTAGTTACCATACTTCAGCTACATTGGCCTTTCTGTTCCCCAGACCCTTGCCTTGGGCCTTTCTACTTTTTGTCTAGAACACTCTTCCAGAGCTTTGCCAGACAGAGTCCTTCTTTTCATTCATGTTGCACTCAGCTGCCCTATAAAAAAGAACAACACCCTTTCCCCCCGCACTCCCTATTTTTCTATCTTCTCCATAGCATTTACCAGCCTGTTTGTTAAGACCTGTTTGTTTGGGCTTACTTTATTTCTTCTCTCTCCTCCTTTGTGATTTGATTCAGGGTAGTTATAGAGATTTGGCCTGGGGAAAAATGCATCTGGTGGCAGCTTCTCTGAGAGAAATGATTGCCCATGGGAGTGGGAGCTGCATTAGGCCACAAATGATTATTGGTCCTACTCATTGGCTCAGGCATATGAAACCTCCGTTCTCCTGTTTCCTACTTTGTATCCATTTCAGTGTACCATTTTGGCCTTTTTGTTGTACAAAAGAAACTCAGAACAAGTTTTGCTAAATGTTTGGCCGTGGTTATTAAAGCAGCAGCGAGAATTAAATTGTCAGCTCTTTATGGACTATCAGGAACCCAGACATGAGAGCATGTGTGTAAAAGATGCCTGTAGAATTTTAAACATCCTGTTCAGTCCCATGAGATGCCCATCTCTCACAAAACAAGTTTGTGGTTTCTGAGGTGAAACACTGAATAGCTAGAGAGGAAAATAGTAAGGGACAAAGATAATTTATTCAGAAGACATCAACTTTCTTCGTTTGCAGCAAAAGCTGTGAACTTACCTATTTCTCGTCCTTGGAAAGCCTACCCAAGGTTATGTGAAAGCTGTTTTTGCAGTTGTTTGCTCAGGTTGCACTATTGTAGAAAGACTCAAAACAAGGGGTAGGCCAAATCTTTACCCAATGTCCTTGACTCTGGAATGGTCAAAGCCAAAGCTTATTAATGAGAAGCCAGAGATGGAACCCAGGGCAAAGATCATGGAAGCCTTTCCGATGGAGGCAGGAATGATGAGGTTAAGGTGGAATACTTCTGCAGAAGACTTCCTTCCCTCTCCATTCTCATGAAAACTGTTTAATTCTGCAGTCACATAGAAGCTTGGGGCTGCCCTCCAGCCACTTCTGGGCCTGCCCTGCAAATGACATTGGCTATTACTATTCTGAAAACACGTATGTGGGACTTGTTTCCATTGGAGTTCCATTATCTTCACTCCCATCTAGGACCAACCTTCTACCCAGTAGGACTTTTTATGTCGTAAGAGTTTATGCAAACAAATAAACAAAAAGTTATCTTCCTGAATAGCTGTGATCCATTTATACATGACTGTATAACCACCAAGTATATTTCAGCTGGCCTCTCAGCCTTTGGAACAAATCGAAGTATTTGTGACAGTCCTCAAAACCTGAATTTCATCTTTATTTTTGAAACTATTTGCAACCCTTTTGCCTAAAGAAGTTAGCTTACTGTGGCGATTTAGACTAATAATACCTAGTGGGATATATTTTGGCAGCTGTTAGAATATTAAAAAATAAAACAAAACCAAAAAATACCCTTCTACTTCCAGTGTTCTTTCCTTCCCCAGTTTTAATTCATAATTTTATGTATCCATTCAGTTTTTCATCCATCAGAACAGTACTGTTTTGTTTTCATAAAATATCTTACTGGTTTCTTACGTATTTTCATCATTAAATGCACTTGGGTTATAACTCAACTCTGTGCAGAAGCTGGTCTTTCATAGTGTCTTTAATAATTCATAACCTCCATAGAATTACTTTAGGCCTTTTAACCAAGTATAGTGAATCTTAACATATCCAGTGTCATTTTAGCATCCAGTTTAGAAAAAAAGGCGATTCTGTGACTGGCCTTGCTGTCTCAGGAGACCTTGAATAAGAATTTTATTCATGTTTCTTTTAAAGGACGCTTGAAAAACCTAGAGCTTAGAAAACACTGCATATCAGAAGTAACAGAATCATGCTAATTAAGTGACTTTACAGACTGTTAAGCTCCATAGGGATCAGAGAAGGAAATTGTCCATCAAGCTCATCACAGAAACCTCCACATGAGGTATAGCATTCAAAGTCCAGAAGACACCTAGGGGGTCCTCTGGATTGGATAAGAAGCCACATGCATACTTCTCCCCAGCATATTAGAAACCACCAATGAAAGCCGGCTACCTTACTAGGTCTAGTGCTACCAAATCCACCTGGGTGAACTGAGTGGCATGCACAATACTGTTGTAATTTTGACATTTCCTCCCCAAAGATGCAACTCTTAGAAATTTGAGGAGCAAACTGTTTAAGTCTGGGAATAATAAAAACTTAAACGTGTATTTTTCTGAACTCTACTTCAATTAGGTAGTTGGGGTTGAATTTCTTTATTTTTCTTCCTCTTTTTCCTTTGTTCTTCCTCTCTTTCAAACCTTTCTGAGCTGAAAAGAGACTTGGTTTAGAGGGGGGCCTTTTCTCTAGGTTGTTTCTTTCCTCAGTGTCAATTTTCTGTTAACTCCCATTGGGAACCAGTACTCATAAAATAAAGCAGCTTATGTGATCTGCTTCATTATAATCAAGCCAAATTGGTCTTCTTTCAAAATAGTTGGGTGTTTTGAAGCACTAGTGCATTTCAAAGAAATGAGGCCCATTTCCTTTACCAATTCATGTTTGCACAAGATGAGGTATTACTGAAAGAATAATTTTTCGGTCCCTCTGATGTGTACAAAATGGCTACACAGAACCTTTATGAATTTTGAGGAGCAAATGAAATAAAAGAAGACTTTTCTCATCTGAGACTAGAATTTTTTAATTAGCTGAAAATTATTCTCTATATTTGAGTGCAGCTGATTCCACTGAAAATGTACCAGTGATGAGACTGCTGCATTTCACAATTGTTTTGCTTATATTTGTAATTGTGATACGGCAGCTTCTTTCTGCTTTTTTAAATCAAGTAATATTTACTCAAGTTGATTCTCTTGCCCGCTTGGAGAAACAGCACTCCCAGTGGACAGGGTTATGGGACCTTTTTTTAATCAATGTTTTAGTGCGGTGCTTCTCAGACTTCAGTGTGCATATAATATCACCTATGGATTTTTTTTTTTTAAGCTTCAGATTCTAATTCAGCAGGTCAGGGCTGAGGCTCAAGATTCTGCATTTCTAGCAAGCTCCAGGTGATGCTGATGGTCTACAGACCATACTTCGAATAGCAAGATTTTAGAATATCTCTATAGAAAAATCCCAAATTTAATAATTCTGAAATTGGAGGGTGAGGGTAGAATTAAATATGTTGACATTTCTAAGGACAGGTCAGTGATTGAATCTGTGCCTTCATAAAGGTCAGTCTGATGGTTCATATCCTGGTGGATGCATCCTTTTACAGAGGTTACTTCCTTTGTGCCCCTCTACTACTCTCTTAGTAGCAAAGTAATGAACAACCTAAATGCAGATTCCTTGAGAATGGAGATTATGTTTTACTGTATTCCAGTCTTCATATTCCTGGAGCCTAGCAAATTTCCATGCACCTAATAGATGGCCAATTAGTGGGTTGAATTGAATCAAATTGAATTGATTGAATTGCATTGGAACAATATAGGGATGACCTGGTTTTGTACCTTTCTAGACCACTTCCTCTTTAAGAGATTTATATTGCTTCTATGTATAAATTTAAAATTCTTTCAGTAATTTATAACTGACCAATATCCAGAGTTATATTTTTTCAATTATATTCTCTTAAAATGCAACATGAAAAAATAAATGCAAATACAAATTAAAGGTAATGATGAAGATTTAAGAATCCCAAAATTCTATCTCCACTAAAAGGACTTTGGCAGTCATTTCTTATTTACAAATTTTATTCTAGGTCCTGAACTTTTTTGGCAGATTCAAACCTGTTCTTCTCACTTCTGAAAGAGTACAGATTATTATGGAGTCACCAGTAAATTATAAAAATCCAGATTACAGTTAGTATGTTTATGTCCTACAAGGATTTCAATAAATCATAGTATCAGTAAGCATGAAGAAATTTAAATGCTGTTTTTTCATTATTTCCTTTCAGTATTTGGTTTTGCTGCTTTTATTTTTTAACAGCTTTCTTGAGATACTATTCACATACCATATAGTTCATTCATTAAAAATCTATAATTGGCTTTTAGTATATTCAAAGTTGTGTAGCCATCACCACAATCTATTACAGAATATTTTCATTACTCCAAAAAGAAGTCCTACAGCCCTTAGCCACCACCCCCCAGTTCTTCCATCCCCTAGCAACCACTAATTTACCTTCTATCTCTGTAGATTTACCTATTCTGCACATTTCCCATAAATGGAATCCTACAAGGTTTGGTCTCTGGTGGCTGGTTTCTTTCAGTTAACATAATGTTTCAAGGTTGATCCTACATGTTGTAGCATGTATCAGCACTTCCTTCTTTGTTATGACTGGATAATGTTTCATTTTGTTTATTTATTAGTTGGACATTCGGATTGTTTCCACTTTTCAGCTATTAGTAATAATGCTGCTGCAAATATTCATGTACAGTTTTTTTGTGTGAAAATTTGTTTTTATTTTTCTTGTATAACTAGGAATAGAACTGCCAAGTCATATGTTAACTCTGTGTTTCACTCTCTGATGAACTGCAAGACTTTTCCAAAGAGGCTGCAATATTTTACATTCCCATCAGCAGCATATAAAAGATTCCAGTTTCTCTACATTCTTCCCAATGCCTGTTATCTTTTTTATTATAACCATACTAGTGGGTGTGAAGTGGTATCTCATTGTGGTTTTGATTTGCATTTCCCTGATGACTAATGATGTTGAGCATCATTTCATGTGCTTGTTGACCATTTGTGTATGTTTTTTGAGAAATGTCTGTCCAATTGCTCATTTTTTAGTTGGGCTATTTGTCTTTTCATTATTGAGTTGTAGGATTTCTTTATTCTAAATACAAATTTTTTAAATCAGATACATGATGTGCAAAAAAATTTCCCATTCTGTGGGTCTTCGTTTTACTTGATAGTGCCCTTGAAGCACAAGTCTTCAAATTTGATGAAATCTAATTTATTTTTTTCTTTTATTGCTTGTACTTTTGCCTTATCCAAGAAATCAGTGCCTAATGCAAGATAATGAAGGTTTACTCCTATGTTTTCTTCTAAGAATTTTATAGTTGTTGCTGTCACATATAGCTCTTTGATCCAATTTGAGTTAATTTTTATATATGGTATTCTTTTATTTTTTTAAGTGCTGTGATCTTGGCTACCATGCAAGTCTGAACAGAGCCCTGAGAACATATCTGTCTGCAGAGTATAATCTTGAAACTTCCAGACATGAAGGCTTAGACATTATTGAGAATGCAGTTGACAATTTGGAGCCCAGGAGTGATAAGCAGAGATTCATGGAGATGTACCCTGCTGCATTCTGTCCACCAATGAAGTTTGAGTTTCAGTCTCACATGGGTGATGAGGTCAGTAATTGATTGTTTTAAAACTAATGAATTGTCTTTTCATTGTATTAGTTAGTTACTCTTCACCTGCTATAACCTAAGAGTTGTCAGAATTCCCAGTAGTGTTCTCTCTCCTGCCTTTGTTTGGGATCCTAGCTAGTTACATCCTAAGATCAGCCACTAACCTTCCCCCGCCCTGCCCCCAGCCACAACCACCTCTTAAAGCAAGGGTGGAGTGCTCAGATGCCTACAGAGGCCAAACCTATGTACAAACTCGGTTGTAAGCACTACGCTGTCTCAGGATAGTTAGTCCTTCCTCCACCTCTAGACATTCAAATTTAAATTCAAAATGAAACATTTTGCTGGCCCAACAGAATCTCTCTGAAGACTTCTTGTAATCTTCATTTAAAGATCCCAATAAAGAAAAATAATTGTAAATGACAGGAGCATGGGAGAGAGGGGGGAAAATGCAGAACATTTTTTAAGACTCAGATTGTCTCCAAACTGGTAAAATGAGCCTTAGAAGTGATATATCTTAGGTTCTTTATATGAATTTAGCTTTCTATCCTGTTTTGCCCAAGGAAGAAAATCCATCTAAGCTGTGTACAAGTTGCAGTGGTGTATTTTATCGTCTGCGGCCGGGAAAACAAGAAAAACCAATTAATGAGCACACTATATAGCACTTGGTCTTCCAGCTGTGCAAAACAATACTCATAGATTAAAAATTTAATGTTAGCTTATTGTGGTGACAGTATGTTTTTTAAAATAGATACAATAGCAATGACAGATTTCTTTAATGTCATACTTTTTTCTGAGACACCTAGTGTTAAGATTTATAAGATATGTGTGTGCCTGCTGTATTTCTAACCCAATTTTATATTTGCTTGATCTGATAGAGTAAATTACTCGATTAGAAATGGTAAGCGGTTTTTATGCCAATAGCACATGAATTTGAGAGACAGGTGGCTTATCCCACCCAGAGTTATGTTTCCAAAACCAAATGATTACTGCTATAATTTTTCAGTTATGGATATGTCAAACATAGAATGATAAAATATCACAGATAAGTGACTTCAATTGGGTTAGTAGTTTTTCCCTTTTTTTTTTTTTTTTTTTACTATTATTTCTAATAAAATGAGTCTGTTGCCCCCTTTTTATAGCAAGTTCTGCCAGGGAGCAATAATCTCGGTGATGTTTTGGGGACTCCATAAAAGGAAACCTCCATCTGCCGAGAGCATTTCTATGACAAGGAACATGAAAAGAAACTCTGTTTCTGGTGCAATTTTAATATAACTAATATAATTAAAAGGCTCTAATTTTGACCTTAACCGTAATTGAGATCAGATTACAAGAAGTGGCCTCTTCACATTCATGGTGAATCACACAATTTGGCTGATATAGGGAAGGCAAGCCATGGTTGAAAGAGGCCAATAGTTACATTTTCTGAGTCTTTCCTCTGTGCCAGGCAGTGTTCTAAGTGCTTTCTGTACATGAACTCACTTCATCCGCACAAGGACCCCCACGGTGTAGGAAATCTTAGTATCCCCATTTCACAGAGAAGGAAGCTGAGGGTTAGTAACCTACCCTGGTCACCTATCTGACTGCAGCCAGTAGGCTCTCCTGTCTCCCCTACTTTTGCCTGTGTGGTTCATGTGGGCCCTCCTTTGCACTCTGCCCTCTGCCCCTTAATCATCCCTAATTCCACCAGTGAGACCTCAGCATCAGAGCTCCCTCTCCAGCAACTGGCCCGTTCTTAGATGCAGCGAAGCTTCCTGCAGCTGCTGCCTTCCCCGTCGTATCCAGGCCATGCAGCTGCATTCTGCCCTTGCCCCTTATGTAGCGTGTCCGTATTTAACACTGAAGCTTTGAGGCGGCTATTAAAAGTAAAGATGTCATTGGAATCTTGAGGGGATCTGTGTGACTCATGCAGCATCTAAGTAGGAAACCCGTGCTTCTGGAGGCCGGCTTGATGGCCCTGTTGTAACTGTGGTTTCTGATTCCCCCCAGGTGTGTCAGGTTAGTGCCCAGCAGCCGGTCCAGGCCGAGCTCATGCTCAGGTACCAGCAGCTGCAGTCCCGACTGGCCACGCTCAAAATCGAGAATGAGGAGGTGAGCATGCTTTCTGCCCCGCAAGTCATCTGAATTCTAACGTATACTGGAAGACATTGTCACATGACCTAGGCATATTTAACATTCCAAATGCAATCTCGTCATCATACGTTTTCAGCTAAATCATGGTTCCTAAAATACCCCTTGTCGAAGATAAATCCAAAGATTCTGTATTCTACCAGAGATGAATCCTTTACCAGGGATTTACTACATACACACGTAAACACACATTTTATTTTTAAATTTGTAATTCATACTGAAAATAGTTCCCATAAATGATCAAATTCAACATATGTGTCCAAGAATACACAATAGTGTGGAAATAAAACTTGACTGACATGTTAATTTAATCCTAACTTCTGAAATTAGTAATTTCTTTGCTTTTTTGTTTTTTGTTTTTTGTTTTTTGTTTTTTTAAGATTTTATTTATTTATTTGAGAGAGAGAGAATGAGAGAGAGCACATGAGAGTGGGGAGGGTCAGAGGGAGAAGCAGACTCCCTGCCGAGCAGGGAGCCTGATGCGGGACTCGATCCAGGGACTCCAGGATCATGACCTGAGCCGAAGGCAGTCGCTTAACCAACTGAGCCACCCAGGCGCCCCTTTGCTTTTTTGTATTCTTTAGATTTTTGGTACTAAACATGGCATTACTGATCCAATTAGTACAGAAATCATATTTTAAAATAGTACTTGAATGAGAATAGAAAACTTTATTTGCTGATATTAGTGGCTTTAGGTGGATAGAACATAAAATGTGAATTATAAATATATGTTGAGCCAGAAAGCAGTCATACATTTCAGCTGCCTGTTTCTGAAATTAATTTAATTGGATCCACGTTCTCCTTAAAATATGAACCACAAATGTTTCTAAGGCTCTCAGTCATCACCTACAGGAACCCAAATCAAACTAAACTCAAGTTAGAAAGTTTACTTACTGGTCAATGTTTGCATAGCCTCGGGCATGATGGAATCTGTATTCTGATGATATTATCAGGAATCTCTTTCCATCATTTTGAAGTTGTATCTTCACATGTCAGTTGGTAGTTGTTTTCCCTCATACTGGGATAGCCCAAACTACATGGTCCCTATAACTTGCCATCTCACCCCATCCCAGGGTCCTTATCTCTGAACTAGGATCCTTTATTGGCCTTACTTCAATCATGCATACTTCCGGACCAGCCATGACATGCAAGGAATGGGATTCTTTCATGGATCAGCTTAGATATTGTGCTCATGCATAGAGCCCTTTGACTGACAGCTCCACCAGAAATATGTATTTCTAGAGACAATTCCTGAAAGGAAGGAATGTGGGACAGAAAAAAAACAATAACAATAATTCATCCTGAGGAAATGAAGTACCAGAATGCACTTTGATACGCTCTTTTATTTTATAATCTCATGGGATGTTATGAACTCTGTGAACATATATTTGACTCTGTTAAGAAACAGTGATATGTTTCTAGACCAGTCTAGTTTGGTCAAAATCCCTTGCAGCTTTCTGTCTTCCATTCTTTCTAGCAGAACCAAACCAGCCCTTATTCACACATGTGTTTAAGATGCAACCATGTGATTAAGGCTTCAGTCGCTGTGTAAAGTCTCACAGATGAGCCTTTCCAAAGGAAAGCTATTGCTCTTCTGGAGGTGTTTTTGAGCTTGGGGTTTTGGCGAGGCATCACAAAATACTTGCCTGATGCAGTTTACTGGATCCTAATAGATCTACAGTTTGTACATCTAGTGACTTCCAATTTGTGTGTGTGTGTGTGTGTGTGTGTGTGTATTCTCCTGCTGTTTTACTTGGAAACAGTCTCTGAACTCTAGGAAAATAATGTGTTCTACACAAGGTCAAAACTGGCAGCCCACAGACCTGTTTGGTTTGGCTCCCACGTTTTTGGCCTGTTGAAAATGAGCAAGTCTGGCGACGCTAACCCTGCATTGCCTCATGAAGGGAAGAGCTGGGGTATTTGAATTCCACTTTGCCATAGTCATTCAACTCCCAGTTTTCTTACATTGGACTATTCCATTTCTCTTGCCTGTCTGGCCTCTGCAGGCCTTTGAAGTTTTGACCCTTAATGTTTGCCCTTTTGAGCATAATGTAGAGAAGCACAGGGTCCTTATAAACTAATAGTGGCAGGCAGTGCTTTCTGAGGGTTAAAAGCATTTATCATAGAAACAAATGAATTAGATTGTCCTCATGTTTGCAGTGAGCATGACTGGTGGTTTATGATCTGCTGGACATGGGACAAATGCACTGTCATAGAATGGGATTTCCAGTGAAAGGAAGATTTAAATTGGATTTTTTTTTTTTTTTTTAAGATTTTATTTGACAGAGACACAGCGAGAGAGGGAACACAAGCAGGGGGAGTGGGAGAGGGAGAAGCAGGCTTCCTGCTGAGCAGGGAGCCCAATGTGGGGCTCGATCCCAGGACCCTGGGATCACGACCCAAGCTGAAGGCAGATGCTTAACGACTGAGCCACCCAGGTGCCCCTTAAATTGGATTTTTGACAATCAGTAGATTTCCATTGATAGAGAAGAGGGAAAAGTTGTTTCAATATATTTCAAAATGCCCTGGAAGAACCTTGGTTTCTCAGAGGAATTTGGTCATCATCCAGGCTCTCCTTGAGGATAAGCCAAAGGTGAAGCTGAAGTCAGATGACAAGAGACTTTGAGAGCCAACTTAAGGGATTTTGACACTGTGAGTCAGCTCATTTCAGTACAATAAATATTTGTTCATCAGCTTCTACGTTCCACATATTTTGCCAGGTGTGGGGAGTACAGTGATGAATGTCACAGTTCGCATCTGTCTTGCGTGAGGGCCAGACTATAACAAGTCATTTATATAATGCAAAAAGTAAGGGATGTAACTTGGGAACAAAATAGCAATCATTCCTGATTTGGAGTCCTTTATAGCACTCTTCTCTACCATAAATAAAGAATTTGCCTCTGATCCTCCACTGATAGAGGTCAAAAAATTGACACATTGCTCTCAAACCAAAATATACAAGAAACATGTATAATTCTCTGCCTCTGCACAAACAGATATACACAAAGTCCAAAATTCACTGGAAAGAGTTCAGTTAACTAAAAATAATTATGACTGCCCAGTGAAAAGATAAAAGTTGAAAAAGAATCTCATCCAAGTTTACAAAAAGCATGGACAGTGCAGCTAAATAGAATATGAACCTTTTCACCAAATCTTAAACAACTACAAATAATGGGCACCATTTGAAACTGTAGGAAGCCTTTTTAGAAGGGAATTTCCATGCTGAGAGCCTACAGGCCATGGACAAATTTTGTTTGCTTTACAGTGCTTGATTTTTAAAAATTAGTTGCTGTCATTTAAAAATTAGAAGTTTTGAATAAAAATATGTTTCCAGTTTCTAAACAATTAGAAAGTCTGATCATACTAGACCTGCATTTCTGCAGGACGATAACTGGCTGGAGCTGAGATGCTCCCTTTAGACAGAGAGCATGTCCTTCCTGTTTGCCATGCTCCCCACTTAGCCCACTTGCCTTATTGTCACTACTTCCTTGGCCCTTGAGGATATATGAGTTTGCAGCACCGGCCTTAGAACAAAGAGAGCAGTAAGCATTTGTGAAATGGCCTCAGTATACTGGCACATAGTAAAAGCTAAATGAAGTTTCGAGAAGGGCTTCATTGAATTTGGGGTGGATACAGATTTATAATGGATTGTTGTCTCCTCACAACTTCACATTTGCCTGTTAGGCCTTTTAAATCATACGAGCTTTCAGTTTCAGTATCCTGCACACTTGCATCACTGGTACCTCAATCCTAATGATTTCAACCTCCTGTCGGCCCGCCAACAAATATTTATTAGTGCCCACTGTGGGTTGTACGCATAGAATTGGAGCAGAGCCTGCTGCCCACACAACTTTATCCTCATTTTTTTTTTTGTTTTCTTTTTCTTAAACACTTTCAAAGCAACCTATATCTAAATAATCATTGATACCTTTCTCACTATAAATATTCTCTAAGCTTATTTCAATCTAATGTTGTACAGTCTTGCACACATTCTTCAAGTTCACTTTTAATCTTTGTTTCAGGGATTTCAGCGTGGGGGTCATTCCCTCTGCTCCTTTCTTTCCAGGCTAGCTCTGGAGTAATTCCCATAGACTACAGTTCCCTTTTCTTAGAGTTCCTCTCTCCGCCCTTTATTTAGACGCAGCCAAAGAAAAGGAGAAGGAATTGTCTTAGTAGAGCAATTATGCTTTTCGTATTTTTAGTACAGCCTTAGTTTTAAGTAGTTTGCCCCATTTTCAGATCATTTGTCCCCACATTTGGTCCAGAAGGTAGAGTTTTCATAAGCGATCACTTCTGTGCCATGACCAAAGAAAGCCTCATGTATAAAATGAGTTTCTCTTAAGTTATAGATTTATCCCCCTGAAGGGAATGGAAGAGAGAGGAACCTGTGATTCGTCAATTAATTTGCAACACTGTTTAATGAACTGACAACCCCTTATAAATTTTCCTGTCTTTAGTTAAAATCTTTAACCAACAGTTTACTAGGGAGTAATTCATAGACTGTTCCAAAAATATATTCCTTACACAGGGTATTTCCAACCGTAATGAACAAGATTTTATGTAAACATTTGAAACAATTTTCATGGCCTGGGTAATTGAGAGAAGTAAGAGAGATTTTGGTTATACCTTGTAGAAAAATCACATTGTTCCCAAAAACATCCCATAATACCACTGACTGCAGCACAATGCCAAGTCATGGAAATCAGCGATCAAACCCTTAGGGGCTATTGTCAGATTCTTCTAAGACTTGGTATAAGATGTGGAGCTTGATAATTACCTAATCATAATTACTATTTTTGATCTTCTCTGTGGCTTTAACTTCATTTTTTCTTATTTAAGTATTTTTTT
Source organism: Phoca vitulina (assembly GCF_004348235.1). Lineage (NCBI taxonomy): Eukaryota > Metazoa > Chordata > Mammalia > Carnivora > Phocidae > Phoca > Phoca vitulina. The sequence continues at coordinate 9,272,106 of NW_022589726.1, read as the reverse complement.
TTATTTAAGTATTTCTTACTTGCCTGCAATCTTCTTTTTTTTTTTTTTTTAATAAAGATTTTATTTATTTATTTGAGAGAGAGAGAATGAGAGAGAGCACGAGAGGGGGGAGGGTCAGAGGGAGAAGCAGACTCCCCGCCGAGCAGGGAGCCCGATGTGGGACTCGATCCTGGGACTCCAGGATCATGACCTGAGCCGAAGGCAGTCGCTTAACCAACTGAGCCACCCAGGCGCCCTTGCCTGCAATCTTCTATTGATGAGGTTAACAGTAGGAACCTAAGTAAAAGATAACTGCCATTTATCCGTTAAATGATAGCATTATCTTGACCAAAATTGAAAACCAGGATCAACTCTCATTCACGAAAACACTTTTTTTTGAAAACATGTATTTTTAGAAGCAGTGTGTATGATATGTGTGTGTGTGTTTGTGTGTGTGTGTGTGTGTGTGTAGTTTCAAATAAGCTTTAACTCCCTGACAGAAACAACTTGATCCAGAAGAATACCAAATGTGTATGTGTGTGTGTGTATGTATGTGTATATATATATACATATATATATATATATATAGTTTCAAATAAGCTTTAACTCCCTAACAGAAGCAACTTGATCCAGAAGAATACCAAGCAGAGTGAGGAGAGTTTCTAGAAAGGGTCTAAAAGTGAGTCATGGGATAGGGCAGCCTAAATAGAATGGTGGAGCTCAGGATGGCTGTCAGCAAAGCAAGCACATGTTGCTGGTGTGTGCTGAATGTTTCTTTGACATCTGTGGATTTGAAAGGAGGATGACTTCAACCTCTACCATTCATTCACTGAACCTTTTGGATAATCCCCTGTGTCCCAAGCACTGTGCTAGTGACGAGAGATACAAAGATTGATAAGCTGCCGCTAACCTCAAGTCGCTCCCCCTGGAGATGGACAAGATAGCCCTCTCAGTGGTGTGGCAGGTCCTTGTGAGAAATGGAATTGGCATCATTTACCTCATTACCCAGCAAAGGCAAGGTCACTGGCATCTGTACCAGGAACGAGGGAAGGCCATGGCCAGATGCTCTGCGTCTGCTCCTGCCTTCTGTGGCCTGTGCTGGCAATAAGTTTCTGTACCCTGGGCTAGTTAACTATGGCATTAATCCAGTCTCTGTGTGTGTGCATGTGTGTCTGGTCTCTTTCTGGTAATTTTTAACCCATCTGAAATGATATAGTGCTGCATTGAAATGTATCCAAGGTCAGTCATGGCAAGAAGTAAATAGGTGGGGAAGGGAAGGCAGAGCTGGGGGTCATCTTCACAGATGGACTGATGAGTCTTAAAGGATGAATAGGCCTGTGTAATGTGCAAGGCACAGTGTCATAAAACAGTATGTGTGTTAGAGGTTGGATTGTGTCCCCCCAAAATTTATATGCTGCAGTACTAACCCCAGTAGTTTAGTATATGACATTATTTGAAGACAGGGGTCTTCACAGAGGTAATTAAAGTGAGGTCATTAGAGTGGGCCTTCATCCAGTGTGATCGATGTCCTTGTATAAAGAGAAAATGTGCACACAGAAACAGAGAAGGCCGTGTGAAGAGACACAGAAGATGATCATCAGCAAGCCAAGGAGGGAAGCCTGGAACAGACCTTCCCCCATGGCGCTGGGAAGGAACCAGCACCTTGATGTCAGACTTTTGACCTGTAGGACAATAAACTGCTGTTGTTGAAGCCCCCAGCCTGTGGTACTTTGTGACAGCAGCCCTGGGAAACTAATACAGTGTGTTCAGAGAATAAAGTCAAAACAGCTGTTTTGTTTCCTCCAATGGTTATAATGTCCTGTGAGTAAAAAGGCAAACGAGCCAGTCTGCAGTAGCCCACAGAAGTCACCTCTTCTCTGTCGTTCGTTTTGATTCTCAGCGCAGAGTCCCGGCCACCTGGGCACTCCTCCAGTGGTGTACATTCTTCGGGTTTTTCATAAATTCCTTGTCACGTTTTTGGCCTCTCCTACCAAAGCTAACTGCATTTTCCTGCTGCTAATAGGGAGTCATTACAAGCCTCATATTAGCTGTTTCATAGTTGCCTCATTATATTCCCTCCTTGTGGCTTATTAACATGACTTGTGTGTCAGAAGCTGGTGTTATTCTTCGTCGAGAACATCCCATGGGATAGTATGTAGTCCCAGCCATCCTGTCTGGTGTTTTCTGTCACATCCTTTATTGTTCCTGACAATTCCAAATTTAACCATGACACTCTTGCTTCAGAGAAGAAAGTTGAGAAAAGGGAAAAAAAAATGGTGTTGTTGACAATGACAGGAATCACAGGGCTGCTGCTGGGTCCACAGTTTGGGGGCCTGTTACAGTGGGACCTGCTGGTCCCCAGGAAAATGGTACCGCCTCCAAGACCTGGGGCAGTAAGGCTGGTGCTGGGACAAGGGTCCACTTCAGGGCCCGCAGTCGGTCCACAGACAGTCTGTTACCAGGTGCTTGAATGGGCGTGACACCCACCAGTTTCCTGAACAGGTTCCTAACAAGCAGGACTGGCTCTGCACCCCAGCTGAAGGGAGCTGGTGCCTGTCCCGGGTCCACCCGAGGATGCATAGCCAGGACCAAGATGTATGCAGGCCTGCCTCCAGGAGCATAGACAGACATGTCTTCCACCTGGAGCCAGGTTACAGGGCCACTTCGAGATCTGCAGATAGATGGAGGTCAGCAGGTCTGCCTCCAGGAGCACTGAGAAGCATGCCTTCTAGCAAGTCCCTGTACATGGAAGACTGCTCCATGACCAGGGCGGAGAGGGACTGGAACCCCATCATGGGCTGCTTCACCATCCACAGCTGGGACCACGGTCAGCAGGCCTATTATTTGAAGCCCAAGTAGATGCGATTCTTCCTGGGTCCCTTGGCAAGTAGTTCTGGTGACAGGACCAAAGCCAAATAGGACCATAATGGAGTCCCCAGGGGGACCTGGCTATTTCTGGGTCAGTAGCCAGGACCAGGGTTGGCAAGCCTCCCACCTGGGCCCAGGCCTGCTTTCTCAAATTGGTCCTCCTCAGTCCTGGGCTCCACCAAGGTTTTACAAGTCCTTAACCTGCATCCCAAAGCTCCCACAAATGCACTTTTGTCCGTGGATGGCCGCCAGGTTACTGTTGCAGTGGGGCAGGGAGGAATATGTACAAGGGAACCTCCTATTTTGCTGTCTTGCTGATGTCACCTCTGGGGTGGTGAGTCTTCATTCAGCCTATAAATATGTAATCATGACTTCCTTAAAGTAACCACTTACAGTATTGTTTTTTTAAATAACCTTTAATATGCTTTTTTCCAGTCATATCTCTCCTTTGCATTGTGTACATCCCCAGCAATATTGACTAAGTCTGTTAATTTTCTTTGTACTTTTTTGTTTTATTTTATCACGTGATCTCTTTTAGTATCGGAACTAACACTGATTGCCATTATTTCTTCCCTAAACAGTATTTTGTTGATTAAAAGAAAAGAGTAATTGAAACTATTTCTACTTCCTGTAATAGTGAACTGAGTCACTCAGCTGATTATTTCACATTTCACTGTCCTGAACAAGGTGTCTGGCCAAGCCTGAAGTCCATGGCAGAGAAAACCATATGTTGCCAAAAGGAAGAGCATCAAATATTTTGAACAAAAATAAAACCTGGTGATTCAGAACTATTAGTTCCCTGATTAGCTTGAAAAATAAGTAGACATTCACTCTAGAAGAGGATAGTCTCACCCTAGATTTCAGATAACTACCAAAACGTCCAGCAAACAGACATCAGATCACAGAGAGATGCCCACAGGAACTCCAGATATTGACATTATCAGAAATGAACTGTAAAAGAGCTACTTACTGTGGTCGAGGAGATAAAAGCCAAGCTTAGATTTCAGTAGGGAACCATAACCTACAAACAGTGAAATAACAGATTTTAAAATGTACCACATAGAGATTCTAAAAGTGAGAACTACAGTGCCCCAAGTTAACAAATCAGTGGATGGTTTTAACATCAGATTCAACACAGCTGAAGAGTGAATTATCAAAGTGGAGGACAAATCAGAAGAAAATAATCAAAATGCAGCATGGAAAAACAAAAGGATAGAAAATACAAAGAAAGGAGCACCTGGGTAGTACAGTCAGTTAAGCATCTGACTTCGGCTCAGGTCATCATCTCAGAGTCCTGGGACTGAGCCCCACGTTGGGCTCCCTGCTCAGCTGGGAGTCTGCTTGTCCCTCTCCCTCTGCCCCTCCATGCATGGACTTGCTCACTGTCTTTCAAATAAATAAATAAAAATCTTTAAAAAAAAAATACGAAGAGAAGGGTAACATATAGAGGACACAGTGATGTTTAGCATACTAATTAAACTCCCAGAAAGGAAAACAATAGAAAATGAGACAATATTTACAGAGATAAAAGCTGAAAATTTATTAGAGTTTATGAAAAGTATCACACAATTCAAGAAGTCCAAAAAAATCCAGGTAGAATATATTTTTTTAAATCCTTACATAAACACATTATGGTAAAACAATAGAAAACTTCAGGGGCGCCTGGGTGGCTCAGTTGGTTGAGCATCTGCCTTTGACTCAGGTCATGATCCCGGGGTCCTGGGATCAGCCCGAGTCGGGCTACTCAGCAGGGAATCTGCTTCTCCTTCTCCCTAGGCCCCTCCGCCTGCTTGTGCTCTCTCTCTCTCAAATAAATAAAAAAATTTTTTTTAATGTAGAAAACTTTAAAAGTAGCTGGAGAAGCAAGCAAAGTGGCAATGGACTCACAGCAAACTTCTCATTCAACAGGAACATAGAAGCAGGAAAATATAGTGATTATCTTCAATGTATTGAAAGAAAATAGGGGTGCCTGGGTGGCTCAGTCATTAAGCATCTGCCTTAAGCTCAGGTCATGATCCCAGCGTCCTGGGATCGAGCCCCGCATCGGGCTCCCTGCTCAGCAGGGAGACTGCTCCTATCTCTCTCTGTCAAATAAAACTAAAATCTTTAAACAAAAAAGAAAGAAAGAAAATAAACTGCCAACCAGGAAAAAATACTTTCATAAATGAAAGTGAAATAAAAGACATTTTCTAGTCAACAAAAAAAGAGTTCACCACCAGCAGACTCATGCTAAAAGGAATTTCTAAAGGCAGGGAGTTACTCTTAAAAATGTAAGGAAAGGAGGTCAAATAATGTAACTAATATATGGATAAAGCAAAATGAATACTGACTATATATAACAGCTGATGTATTTAAATATATGTTAATATTTACATACATATTCTATTATAATACATTATAAAAATAGCATATAAATAAGTAAATGAAGTTAAGGTGCTCTAAATTCTGTACATTGGGAAAAGGATAAAGCTACCGATTTACACTAGACTTTGAGCAAAGGTAGAATATGACCTAATTGTGCAAGATAAATGTAGAAGATAAATTAAAAAGCTCCTAGAAGGTAACATAGAAGAGTATCTTTATGGCTCTGAGATAGGAAAATATTTCTTAAATAGGACCCAAAAAGTACTAATCATAAAGGAAGGGACTGGTAAATCAATTACATTAAAATTAGAGACAGTTCATCTAGATACTAGAGTGAAAAGCCAGAGCAGAGTGGGAAAAGATATTTGCCACACATATAACTAACAAAAGACTCATATCCATGTCTACAAATAAGTAAGAAAAAGACTCATAACCCAGTGGAAAATTGAGCAAGAGATTTAACCAAAGTATTTCCAAGAGAGGAAATCCAAATTATCTTAAATGTATTATAATGAGCTCCATCTCAGGCATCAGAGGAATGCATATTAAAACCACAATAAGATACCATTACACACCTCCCAACACAATGGTTTAAATTTTAAAAACTGATAATACCAGCTCTTGATGTGGAGTAGCAGGAACTCTCTTACTGTGCTAGTGGGAATACAAATCAGAACAATAATTTTGGAAAACAGTCTGGCAAACCCTATAAGCAGCAATTCTGCTCATGTATGCTAGACATGTATTCATGGCAGTATTCTCAATGGCCCAAAACTAGAAATAAGTCAGTATCAACAGTAAAAGGGATGGATTACGATGTATTCCTACAATGAATATTCAGCAATACTGTACTCCCAAGAAATGAATAAATCTTACTACATGAAGTTGAACAACAGAAACAAGACAAAAATCATACATGCTATAGGATTCCATGTATATGAAGCACAAAAAGGCTAAAACTAACACATGATGTTAGACATCAGGATAATGGCTACCTCTGGGGAGGAGAAAGGAGTGTGTGGTAATTGGGAGAAGCACAAGGATTTGTAATGTACCATATTTCTTGATCTGAGTGGTGGTCATGTAAGTGTGTTCACTCTGATCATTCATCAAGCTATATACTTATGATGTGTGTATTTTTTGTGTGTAGTTTAACTTCCAATCTTAAAAAGTTGCTTTAAAAAATGTAATTGAGAGGCGCCTGGGTGGCTCAGTCGGTTAAGCGTCTGCCTTCAGCTTAGGTCATGATCCCAGTGATCACATCAGGGTCACTGCTCAGTAGGGAGCCTGCTTCTCCCTCTCCCTCTCCCCCTGCTTGTGTTCTCTTTCTCTCTATGTGTCAAATAAATAAATAAAATCTTTTAAATAAATAAAAAATGTAATTGAGAGAGTACCCAGTGATACATGAGATTTATAAGGATCCAAATACACAGAAATATCCTCTTGAGAATGATATTAAAGAGAGCCTCTCTTCATATTGGTGATAGTGGTTGTTGTTTACCTGTCTCTCTCTCCTCTTCTTGGGGCAGGGCCTATGTCTTCACCTCTGCCTGACAGAGTAGATTCTGAGTGTGGGATCCACGAAATCATGTGGTAACAGGAGAAATGTGTTCCTGTCCCCAGGTTAAGAAAACGACCGAAGCCACCTTGCAGACCATACAAGATATGGTCACCATCGAGGACTACGATGTCTCTGAATGCTTCCAGCACAGCCGTTCCACAGAATCTGTGAAGTCCACCGTCTCCGAGACCTACCTGAGTAAGCCCAGCATTGCCAAGAGAAGAGCAAACCAGCAGGAGACGGAGCAGTTCTACTTCATGGTACATCTGTCACTTCCCAGACGCTCTTGGGGCTCAGATCTGGGGTCCCCAAACACAGCTTCTAGAGTTGGATTGGAATCACCTGGGTACTTTATTAAAATACAGACTCCTGTCTGCCCTCGGAGTTCCCAATTCTGTTGGTCTGAGATAGGATCTAGGAGTTAGTACTTTTGTAAAAGTTCCTCAGATTTAAAGAGGGCTGCTCTAAGACCACTTTTAAACTTTAACGTACATACATTTCACCAGGAGAGCTTGTTAACATGCGGGTTCTGATTCCAGTAGGTCTGGGGAAGGAGGGACCTGGGAGTCTGCATCCCTGATAGGCTCCCAGATGATGGCAGATAATGCTGGTCTGCATCAGACTGCACTCGGGAGTAGCAAGGTTCTAGAATCTAGCAGATAAAAGTGGCTGGATTTTAGATATCCTGTGGGAAGTTCCCTGACATGAAATATATTTTTTTTAAGTTAAAAACGAATCTTTCCTTTTGCAGAAACTCAGAGAATATTTGGAAGGTAGTAATCTCATCACAAAACTTCAAGCCAAACATGACTTGTTGCAGAGGACCCTTGGAGAAGGTCAGTTATTTGAAGCAGACAGGGAGGATGACATGGATTTTGTATTGTGTCACATAGCTATTCCATGAAGAGTGTGAGTTGTGGATTTGTGTTTTAAGAACCAGAGAACACTGCTTGTTTAGATTGGGCTTTTGCTGTAACTGTAATAATCAGGTTCTCCCTGGAACTCTAGCTTGCTGCTAACCTTGAGGAAGAATAGTGAAATCTGCGGAGGGCTAAAAAGCCAGCCCAGACTGCTAAGGAACACTCTGCCCAGCCTGGTGCTCCTAACACCTGGTGCCCCTAATGGGGAGAAGACTGGGCGGAGCTGCACCTGCGCCCACCTGCTGATCTCCCAGCCACTGCTTCCTCACCCTCTGGGACCTGTCCTGCCTTCCAGCTCCACCCCCTTTGGTTTAGTGGGCCAGTATTTGTTGTCACATCTAATGCCTTCGTGGACTCTAGGAACCAGTTAAACCAGTTTGGGTGACTTTTTTTTTTTCTTTCCATAGACATTGATTTTACTTGAGAAAAAAAATCTAATGAAGTATACTGCTGTAGCTAATAATAACACAAGAATAGCTATCACTTCTACAGGGCTTTTTCTGTGCTAGGCATTGTTCTAAACTATATATTGAGCTGGGCTATAACTTTCCCCATTTTTACAGATGAGAAAAACAACGGGGAAAAAAGGATTATATTTTAAAAGGGACTGTGTAAATGTTACTCTTTCTCTTTTAATTTTCTTGAAATTTAAAAGAAAAAAATAAATACAAGCAAAGTCCCTTTTTTAAGTGCCTCATAGTCTGTAACTTTATCTTTTATTCACACTAGATCTTGCCAGAAGTTATAAAAAGTGAAAGAGAAAACAGATGGGAGTGGGAAATGAGGGGAGAGAGGTGTGTAACTCAGGCCAAAAAGAGATTGCTGCTCTTTGACCTAAACTCTTCCCCCTACCATTCTAGAACCTTCCTACAGACAAGGCAGTTTTTTCATCACCTTATCTCCTGGTTTCCTCCAAAGGACACATTATCCTCAGGGAATGAGCACTCGGAGAAAGGTCATCATGACCTAAGGCTCCATGTATTACAGTTAGGATGCCAGATTCTAACATAAAAGGCTGATTTCATTTAGAAAAATAATTAACATTTAAACTACTAGGAAGTGTCTTAAATAAAATAACCAAACACAATATGTGAACTTTCATTAGATTTTGAATCAAAAAAGCAAGTTACAAAAGGCATTTTAAGGACAATTGGGGAAATTTAAATATAGACAGACTGTATATTAAATGACATTATTGAATTCATTTTCTGAGATATGACAGTGGTGGTATGATTATGAAGGAGAAGATTCTTATTCTTAAGAAATGTTTGCTAAGGGGCGCCTGGGTGGCCCAGTCGGTTAAGCGTCTGCCTTTAGCTCCGGTCATGATCCCGGGGTCCTGGGATCCCTTCCCTCAGCGGGGAGCCTGCTTCTCCCTCTCACTCTGCCTGTCGATCCCCCTGCTCATGCTCTCTCTCTGTCAAATAAATAGATAAAAATCTTTTTTTTTTTAAAGTGGCAATATTAAGAAAATGAAAATCATAATTGAAGTTAAAAAAAAAAAAAGAAATGTTTGCTAAGTATCATAATATCTGCAAGTTACTTTCGATTGATCCAAGAGAAAAGATAGAGAGGGAGAGAAAAGGAAATAAGGCCAATATGGCAAAATGTTAACAGTTGGGAAATCTCAGTGAAGGGTAGCCCTGTACAAGGTTTTCAACTCTTCTATAATGGAGGTTGGAATTTTTTTTAAAAAACCTTTTTTTTTCCTTTGAATAGTTGTCTTACCTCAGCAATCATGTCCCAGTTTTTTTTTTCTCCTTCATAGTATCATGTAAGATCATTTTTTCCACCTACCACAAAATGCCTGATATTTCAGTGATGCCCCCAAGGTCAGGTGCCAGTCCCAAAGCATAAATTATCATTAAGTGTTTTGACGAATGCTTACTGGCACAAAGCCCTTCCCTACAGGACTGGATACCACGTTAGAAGTCGTGAGTTGGAGGCAATTAAGTAGTGGGTGAATTCATTCTTGGCATGCGTGCAGACACATGTGTTAATTCACTCGGGGTCCCATTCTGAAACTTTTATGATACTCATTCTACATAGATTCCCCAACGTCTCCTGGAGAGAAAACCCCCGCGGTTCATACGGTTTTACATGGCATTATTGGATAGCGCTCTATTTTAGCCGACTTACTGACTGCACGTGCCAGGTTCCGTCGTCAGCTGCTGTGCTGTGTAAAGCTGTATTGTACCTTGGGAACTCTGAGCCAGGATTTCTTTATCTTGGAATGTCTCTCACTGGGTTCCAGTCTCATAGTGACACAAGCCGGGTTCGGGGGTGCCAGGCCTTCAGCAGATTGGATTTATTCAGAAACTGGATGGTTCTCAGACACACTAGCCTCTGCCCACACGCTGCAAACCTTCCTGCCCCCCGGCCCTGCCCCACGTGCAGGCTTGGCAGCACGCCACACAGCGGGCACTGCCTGGGCTTCTTGCTGGCAGCGTTGCCCAGAGAAAGGCTGAGCCTGCCCCCACCTTCTAGCTCAGCCCTTGTGAGCCTGCTGGCTTTCCGTGCAAGCCCTGTTCGAGTTAATAGGCTTAAACCAAAAGAGATGAGGAAAGTTCATGGTGCCTGTCCCACAATGAGATAATCCAATGGGGAGTCCTCCTGAAGGAATCCAAGTCTGGGCTTAGTGAAATAAGGTTAGTAGCACAGGATTCGATGGTGTGTTTGGGGACAGTCGTGACTTTTTATAGAGAGATCACATCTCTGAATTATACTAGACTCACTGCTGCAAAAACTGCCTTCGTAGTAAAACAAATAGGGCCTAACCCAGGGATTTAGCAGTTGATCGTACACAGCTGAAACTGTAACTACAGACATGTGTTTGGCCTGTCTTACCGCTTGCTTTTGGCAGCCTACCAGAGGCCCAGTAAGTCCTTTGATTTACAACATTGTGAAGCAACTAGATTGGGTTCTTAAAGGCGCACTGTCAAAATTCAGAATTCCACATCTCTGAAAACTGTTGAAATAAAAAGAAACACATAATGAGTTGTTAAGACCAAAGTCATCACCTTCATCATCCTTCAGCAACACCATTATAAAGTGATGTCATTTGTTTTTCATTTGGAGAAGTTACATCAACACAGTAAATGAGATCTACATCAGTAAAACTGAGGCACTGAGATTGTTTCTTTTTCTTTTAATAAGCCTTCATGTTCACACTGGCTTCTTTATCTGCAACATTTGGAGTTAAGGGGAAGGGGGTGTAAATATCAGTGCAGTTTTCACTAAACACAGAAAATCTGACACTGGAAGCAGAGTTCCATGTTAGATTGTTTCTAGTCCTGGGCATAAGGTTTCTGACAAAGAAATTAAATGGCTTATCGTCATTGAATCCATTGTCTGTCTTTGAGTAGGAGCACAAACATACTTTTAAAAGAGAAGCTGATTGTGAATAATTATGTTTTTTAGAAAAGCAATGTATTCTTAAGGAAGAAAAAGGACTGAAAAGTAATGCCAGGAGTCCCTATCAGTCATTCATTAGGGACCCAATTCCGGGTGCCTCTGTCCAGTTTGAGCTGTGCACATTTTAAATATTTCATCTAGTTGGGTTTTCTTTTTTTTAATCTCAGATTGCCACCACACTGTATTTTGGTTTTCCCTTTTAGTCTGTGGTGGTAAACTACATTTGAGTATGAAAAATAATTCACTTCTTAATTCTCAAGTGAAATGACCGGAGTAGTCAAAGTAGGTGTTTGTAGCAAGAACAAGATAATCCTGGATCATGGGTCATTTTTTGCCTCCAAATGGCTTATATTGTGGGATGGGGAGGGGGGTGAGGGAAGAAATTGTCTGTTGTTTTTAATAATTAAATAGCCTTCCAAAGAAAGTGATTGAAATCTAATCCTCAAACCACTGGAAGCTTTCACATTTCTCGGGGAAGCAGATTCTTCTAAGCTTGTGTGTTATTGATCTATTAATGATGATACTGATTAAAAAATAAAACCTCATTCATCAGTTGAGGCACAGTACTATTAGCTGAACAAAACGATGGATGTGGTGGTGGCAGTTACACTATGAATGATAGTTCTTGAGAAGCTTGCTCTTGGCTCATTAATCAAAATGTATCTTTTATAGGTTTTTAATTTTTTATCTCATACTATTAACCATGGATGGATGGAGCAAAATGATTTTAAGCTATTTAATATGTGATCTTTTTCTAAATCTAGAGAATCTTTGCTTGGGATATTTTAACAAAAGTAGCAAAACTTCAAAGTTCTAGAAAACATTTCATTTCTAAGGAGTTATTACTATCTTTATCATTGAATCCCTTCAAAGTGATTAACCTCCATTATCCAGTTTAATTTTGTAGATACTTTAAATTTTTATTTTACTTTTTAAAGATTTTATTTTTAAGTAATCTCTACACCAAACATGGGGCTCAAACTTACAACCCCGAGATCAAGAGTGGCACACTCTACTGACCAAGCCAGCCAGGCGCCCCAGGACTTTTAAATTTTTAACTTATTGTGTGTTATATAATTTTAACTTAATGTGTGTTATATAATCTAGTACATCTTTAGCATTTTGTATTTGATTTTAGCCATATGGGGAAAGTGTAAGCCATAATCCCTACCCTTGTTTTTAGGATCTTTCAAAGTATTTGCTGGAGAATAAGACTTATATTTTTACGATATATTACTTGGGAGCTCAGGTCTAGAATTAAAACAAACCTGATCAAAATAGCACCAACATTTTTCACAGAACTAGAACAAACAATCCTAAAATTTGTATGGAACCACACAAGACCCCAAATAGCCAAAGTAATGTTGAAAAAGAAAAGCAAAAGAGGAAGGCATCACAATCCCAGACTTCAAGCTGTATTACAAGCTGAAATCATCAAGACAATATGGTACTGGCACAAAAACAGACACATAGATCAATGGAACAGAATAGAGAACCCAGAAATGGATCCACAAATATATGGTCAACTAATCTTCAACAAAGCAGGAAAGAATATCCAATCAAAAAAAGGCAGTCTCTTCAACAAATGGTGTTGGGGAAACTGGACAGCGACATGCAGAAGAATGAAACTGGACCACCTTCTTACACCACACACAAAAATAAATTCAAAGTGAATGAAAGACCTAAATGTGAGACAGAAGACCATCAAAATCCTAAAGAACAATACAGGCAGCAACCTCTTTGACCTTGACCTCAGCAACTTCTTCCTAGACACATCTCCAGAGGCAAGGGAAACAAAGGCAAAAATGAACTGTTGGGACTTCATCAGGATAAAAAGCTTCTGCACAGCAAAGGAAACAATCAACAAAACTAAAATGCAGCCTATGGAATGGGAGAAGATATTTGCAAATGACGTATCAGATAAAGGACTAATATCCAGAATCTATAAAGAACTCATCAAAATTGGGGCACCTGGGTGGCTCAGTCATTAAGCATCTACCTTCGGCTCAGGTCATAGTCCCAGGGTCCTGGGATCGAGCCCCAGTTTGGGCTCCCTGCTCAGCAGAAAGCCTGTTTCCCCCCCTCCCACTCCCCTTGCTTGTGTTCCCTCTCGCTGTCTCTCTGTCAAATAAATAAAATCTTAAAAAAAAAAAAAAAACTCATCAAAATCAACACCCAAAAAATAAATAATCAGTAAAGAAATGGACAGAAGACATGAACAGACATTTCTCCAAAGAAGACATACAAGTGGCTAACAGACACATGAAAAAATGTTCAGTATCACTCGGCATCAGGGAAATACAAATCAAAACCTACCACCTGTCAGAAAGGATGAAATCAACAGTAAATAGCAGATGTTGGTAAGGATGCAGAGAAAGGGGAACCCTTTTGCACTATTAGTGGGAATGCAAACTGGTGCATCCACTCTGGAAAACAGTGGGGAGGTTCCTCAAAAAGTTAAAAATAGAGCTACTCGAAGACCCAGAAATTGAACTATTAGATATTTATCCAAAGGATAAAAAAATGTTGATTTGAAGGGGTACATGTACCCCAGTGTTTATAGCAGCATTATCAACAATAGCCGAATTATTTTATTGGGAAAGAGCCCAATTATTTTATTGGGAAAGAGCCCAAATGTCCATTAACCGATGAATGGATAAAGATGTGGTATATATATGCAATGGCATATTACTCAGCCATCAGTAAGAATGAAAACCTGCCATTTGCAACAATGTGGATGGAACTAGAGGGTATTATGCTAAGCAAAATAAGTCAGTCAAAGAGACAAATATCATCTGATTTCACTCATATGTGGAATTTAAGAAACAAAACAGATGAACATAGGGGAAGGGAAGGAAAGATAAAATAAGATCAAAAACAGAGAGGAAGGCAAACCATAGGAGACTCTTAACTATAGAGAACAAACTGAGGGTTGCTGGAGGGGAGGTGGGTGGGGGATGGGCTAAATGGGTGATGGCATTAAGGAGGGCACTTGTTGGGGTGAGCACTGGCTGTTAATTGTAAGTGATGAATCACTAAATTCTCCTGAAACCAATATTACACCATATATTAACTAACTTGAATTTAAATTTAAAAAATAAAAAAGATTTGTATATTGATGGGTGGAAAAAAAAAAAAAACCTGGACCCTGGGGCCAAATGCGTCACATACTAACAGTGTGACCTTGAGCAAGTCACAGTAACTTGCCTCCTATATGCTTGGTCTCTTCCATAAAATAAAAATAACAGTACCTGCTTTATAAGGTTTTGTGAAAATTGTGAGTTAATGTATAGAAGGTGCTTAGAACAGTGTCCAAGTGTTGGACATCATTGCTGTTTTTATTGTTGTTAGTAGCATATTTTGTGTCATACTTCTGTGAGAATAAAGTATGCAGCATGACAGAATACAGTACAGCACAAGCCTGCTAGTTTCTCTGTCCTTAGAGAACCTTTTGCTCATTCTCCTGACTCACCCTGCGTGATCTCAGCTAGGTCCCGTGGCCCCAGAACAACCTAAATGGTGGTGACTGTCAAATCTTAATCTCCAGCCCTGTCTTGTCTCTGTGCTTTAATCATGTACAGCCAGCTTCCTGCTGAAGGATATCCTGGAAGACACCACTTCCTAGGAGACCATCTCTCCCACTTAAGAACAGCTAGAAATTATTCTGGAGTTCTCTTGTCCACCTTCTCCTTTTTCTTGTCCCGCAAAATAGCAAAAGGCCAGAAGAAGGAAGGGAGTTAGAGTTAAAGGATATACAGAACTGGGTAGTGGGGGAAACCAGATTTTTCCCCTTTCCTCCCACCCCCACTCCGAGTCAGGGCCCAGCACTGATTCTAGTAGACCTAACAGTGGCCTGAGTCTGGGTTGAGGAAGGTATTCTCTGATATTAACTGTCACCCCCCCCTTAACAAATAGAACATTAATCAAATCCTTTGTTACTTATTCTTCAAAAGCAGATAATAGAGTAAAAGACTCTGTTGCCTTGGAGGGTTCATTCACCATTTCCAGCAAGCCAGCTTTCTCTACAGATGTTATACTGGCCTCGTCCCACAAATCTGAATCACTGATAGGATGGGCTGGGCGTACCTGTTTGTGCTGCAGCGTGAGCCTTCTCTGCTAGCTGTAACTTCAGGCTGTTTCAGGAGCACACCGTCATTTTGCAGACAAACCGGTGGAATGGTTCTCTCTTCCAAACCCCTCCCACAGCTCCACCCGAAATGTGAGAAAGAGCAGACAGCAACCACAGACAGCCACATTCACACTTGGAATTAGCACAGATTGTAGGAGCACTACGAAAATACAGAGCCAATGTTTAAAACCAGTCAAGAAGCCCGAAGATATAAGAAACTAATGTTTTAAATGACAGGGAACTCTGAAAGGCTGTTAGCTTACAGGTTGTAGAATGTAGCATAATTTAATGTCCTTGTACTTAATACCTGCCAGTGTCATTTCTGATTATAAAATGCAACTTCTCACCTGACTGCATATTACAGAAAGAACACCAACTTAATATAAAGGAAATTGAATTTTCCCACCCTATCTGACTACCTTCTAACCCAAGTATCTATCAAGACAGAGGAAATAACTAACATCCGAACCTTCGATGTGTTTTATCTGTATTTCTTTGTTAACCTTACAGTTAAGATCAAGCAGCTGTTTCATGTTTTCTGAATAACAAATATTCCTGCCTCAAATTGCCAAGTGAAACATGTTTCTCCTCCAATCTATAGGATTTATTAAATTTTAGGTATAGGTTTTATGAAATGTTTACTTCGAATTATTTGTCTATCATGATATGCTATCCTCATGCTTTCCACCATAAAATGTGTAAGTTATTATAAACTCAGCATCTTAAAGTAAGGGACAGGTGATACAAAAGATTACCAAGTGCATTCCACCAATTCCATTCCATTTACTTATTTTAATTTTTTTTCTGCAGGTCATAGAGCTGAATATATGACTACAAGGTAGGAAAATATTTTATCGTAACTCTGTGTCTCACTCTTTTTTTTTCCCCCTTAACAACAAGCACCCGTTCAGTGCTGCAAGAATGAACGAATTTTGTTAATGAACATGGAAGATCGTTTTGACTCTCGACAAACCATAGTAACATGAAATGTTTGGGGTTCTCACAAAACCAGATTTGCTCTGGCAGATCTGAGGGTTTCCCAGTGTAATTGTGAAGCTCTTTAACGAGTAGACTGCTTAAGAAAGATTTAAATCGAATGGGCTTGGTTTATCTAATCCAAAACACTTTCAGTTTCTAGAAATAGTCTGATTTGATCATTTAATTAATAAGCAACGTTATGTGCATATCTACTGTGTTAGCAAATAGAAAGCATGATCAGTTACTTTCTGCTCCTACTTTTCCTTATGTCATATAAAACTTAGAACTATACCAAATACTCAGGATTTTAGCTTCTTACCCCTTTAGGTTCACTTTAAAGATTTAACTTTTAATATTACATCCATATTTCACTTTTTTCTTTCTCTTTTTTTTCTTCATTCATAAAGGGGTTTTGAAGCTATCGCTGAGAAGGAAAAGCCTTTTTGGAAGCAGATTCTGATTTGGGTTGGGGAAAGGTTGCAACTTTTATTTTTCTGTGCCAGCATTTGTGTAATAGCCAGAAATTATTCTAATTGACATAGCTAGACATTGCACTCTTGAAGCTGAGTTCTCTTTGAGGTGAGAGGCATTTAGAACACTGGTGTGTGTGTGTGTGTGTGTGTGTGTGTGTGTGTGTGTGTGTGTGTG